>NC_133393.1:138488050-138791081 GCF_047511655.1 Castor canadensis
CTGATACCAAGGAAAGTGAACTTCAGAGGATCATGATTCAAGGCCAGAGTGAGCAAACAGCTTGAGAGACCCCCATCTCCAAAATAATGAGAGCAAAATGGACTGGAGGCATGGCTCAAGCCGTAGAGCACCTGCTTTGCAAGCATGAAGACCTGAGTTCAAACCCCAGCCTCACCAAAAACAAATAAACTTGCTGGAGAGAATCAGGAGTCAGGCTCTCACTAGATCTTAGGTGCTGCTTTTTACTGCCTTCTTCTACAGACAGGCTCTTAGGTCATCCCAAAGAAGCCTGGTTAACTACACCTGAAACACTGGGGGTTTCCATTTTAGACAAAGAAGGCAAAACAAAACACAATCTTGTTTCAATGTTTACCATTAAGGTATGAAGAAAAACTTTAAAAAGAAAGAACTCTCCAATGCCTGATAAAAGAGGAAAAGAGGGCTGGGAGTGTAGCACCATGGTTGATCACCACTGTCTCTCATGTGTGAGGCCCTGGGTTCTATCCCAGCACTAAAGAAAAAAGAAGAGAACAGAAAAGAGAAGAGAAGAGAAAGTTTAATTATAAAAGGGACAGTAGGTTCGAAATTATGAAGGGGACTTCAGAATTCCAAAAACAGACTCAGAGATTCATGGAATTATTTTAAATTACATCTTTTATTTCATAACTTATATTGGCCTTTTCACTGATAAAAAGTATAGCACTAAAACTCTCCTATTAGCAACTGTGCCTATGGCTGGTTTCTTTACATATGCATCAAAAACAAGGCAGAGATTTTCCTTGTAAGGAAAGTGGAAGACATTATAATAAGTGGAAAAGATATGAAAAGTAAGGTGCTTAAGGGAATAGTTATTTGTATAAGAAAGATTTTCTGCCACTGTAATCAACCAACTTTAAGTGGTGAAAAAAGGAAAGTGTTCTCTGCCAGCCTCACTAGGTGGCAGCCCAATCCTGCACATCTTCATTACTTTTGCCAGAATAGGGGGGACAGGAAGTGGTAAGGCCGAATGGTGTAGTTTCTCCAATTGTGGGCAACTGCCTCCTCCAAAGATAGCTGCTTACTTTAAATTGTAAGTCTATCAAAATCTTCAAATTATAAGTTTCTCAAAGAGAAAGCCACCTCCACATCTACTCCCTGCAGACCCACAATGGACATGCAGTATGACTAAGAAATAAAGCTGTTATTTTTAAGGAAATGAGATTTCAGAATGTTTGTTATTGTAACATCATCTAGAACAACAGGAAGGACAGATCTGTGTGGGTAGTGAGAGGGGATGGAGGACAGAGAGGGGTATATCACATGGTGGTCAAGGACAGGACCTAGGTGAGCTATAGTAACTGAGCCTCAGATGGGTGAATGTGTCCGTGAAGGACAATACAGATGATAATTAGGACAAGCAGTGCTGTAGAAACCCAGAGACAAAAATACTGCCAGGAAGACAAATTTAAGTTCTAATATATTTCCAAAGATAAACAGGCTTCAAAATTAGAGGACAAGAAATCAGTGGGTCTGTCAATTACTTATAACACAGACTGGGTTCCGCAGAGTGACGGACATGGAAACCATACTCCAAGGATGTGACACTGCAGTATGCTGTGTGGAAATACTTGAACTAAGCCTTAAACTTTATATTGTATCTACTGTATGGAATTGGACAGAGAAGGATAAACAGCCTTAGGGTATTTTTTTTCACAAATCTAAGAATTATACTGACTAAATCAAATCATAAGGTGTAAAGATTTAAAAAGTAGTGTAAGTAATCTTCACTTGTCAATTCTACAGGTGATGACTGACTATCAAGGCAAGATTAGAGCACACTAATGTAAAATACATAGGATCACTTAAAAATAAAAATACTGCCTATCGTGAGAGTGCTCTAATCATATAGCTCCACTGTTCTCAGCACAGTGTCTTACATCTAAAAACTGGCTTATGAGGCTGGGGATGTAGCTCAGCGGTGGTGCTTGCCTAGCAATTTAGCACACGTGAGGCCCTAGTTCTATCCCCAGCACTGAGGAAAAACAACAACAACAAAAAAGGTTTAAAAAACAGTAACAACCTAAGTATGGATACATGTTTTTGATTTGGGTTATCTGCATATACACAATGGAGCTATCTTGGGGATGGGATCCAAGTCTAAGCATGAAATTCATTTATGTTAAAACACTACTTATCCATATAGCCTGAAGGTAATTTTTTAATTTTTAACAATTTTGCTCATGAAACAAAGTTTCATATGAGGTAGATATGGAATTTCCCACTAGTACTGCAAAAAGGTTTGGATTTTGGAGCATTTTGAATTTTTGTATTAGGGATGTTCAACTTGTAGCATAATTTTTAGTAACTTTAAGCAGGTCCTGAACATAACTGATGGGGGCAGAGTCCAGAGCTTCACAATGCAGTTCCCACCTGCCTGCACCATCATTTCTGCCTAAAGAAACAACCTGTCCAATCTTCAAGGATCTCTTTCAAAACTTCTTTCAGGTCCCTGATTCACACAGACCTTTCCTGCCTCTCCATTGCAACTCTAAGTTTGTACCAGTCTCCTCAATAGCTACTCCTATATGATCTTGCTTTATACCCAAAAGCTTCGTAATTCATACACTGCTTCAAAACGTGATAAAAATACTCAAGGACAGGTCTCTACCCTCTCTTTTGCACACTCACTCAGCACTCACGAACACTGAATTATACCCAATGTGACAATTTACTTGAGAGCTTTGAGAAGATTTCTCATGTGCTCTCACATGTTAGAGAACAAAAACAGAAATCAAAAATAAATTGAAAAAGCTCAACTATGAATAAAAATGTCTGAAAACACAATTTTAGAGTGACTTGAAAATATTACCTGATTTATCAAAAAGGCAATTCCTGTGTCTGTCACATACAAAAATTCTTCCAATAAATTACTAACTAATCAGATCATGAAAGGCTCACCTCAAGGCACCTCAAACTAGAAAGTCTCTGATAGAAAAGACTGATATATGAGTCAACACAAAAGTTTTTATGAACTCAAACCCATTATCTTACAAATGAAAGCATTTTTAAGCCTCACATTCTCTCCTTGGGAGAAAAACATGCAGTTTTCCTCTAAGCAAAGCATATAAAGGTAAAGTTGTGTGTATACAACAGCTTGATCTAAAGGCACAGGTACCAAAACCTGGCGTGGCATGTCCTTAAAAGATCCCCCTTTATGAAGCCAGGTGCCAGTGGCTCATGCCTGTAATCCTAGCTACTCAGAAGGCAGAGATCAGGAGGATTGTGGTTCAAGGCCAGCCCAGGCAAATAGTTCCCGAGACCCTATCTTGAAAAAACCTATCACAAAAAAAAGGCTGGTGGAGTGGCTCAAGGTAAAGGCCCTGAATTCAAACCCCAGTCCACACACAAAAAAAATTAAGATCCCCCTTTATATTCCAAGGTGCTGCATATGGTGGTATGGTTGTAGTCACAGCGTTCTTCTTACTCATTCCTTCCACAAGCGCCAGGTCACCATCTGTGTGGTGGTGTACCAGTGAGTGGGAAAGTGTCTGTCCTGAGATACTCATGGCAGAACAAACCCTGAGTGGCATAGGCTTTGGCAAAGGCCTCCTGGAGGAGCCAGGAAGGATGAGGCAGTCCAGCTGTTCAGGTCCTGAAGACTATCACCCAGTAGCCTCCCTCCTACATGCTGCATGTCCCTGTGGCACGCAACCCCAAACAGAGCTCCAAGTTTCCACCCAAAATTCTGCTTCTCCCACTGTAGCACAGTGTGTGGTTAATGCCATCACTTCCATCTTCACTAAAAATATCCACTTCCACTTTCATTCTTCTTCTCTCTCCCCTGTGGCTTATGTCCTCATGTGATGCTGAGTGTCTCAGATGATTGTGCAGCCATTCCCACTGAAGCTTCCTACTGCCAAGGTCACTGAACAGGAATGTCTTACTGAGCTGTGGCACCTGTGCCTGAACAGGTTTTCCTGCCTCCAGCCCTTCCTGTCTAACACCTTCCACACCTGCCCCTACTATATTCCTAGAAAGAGACCACAGTGTGTCCATGTTCTGCTACTGACCCTCTCTGCCTCTGGGACAGGGTCCAGGCTTAGTTGGAGGTCTTTCTGTCCTCCCTACCTCTCCACCATCATCCCCAGCAAAAACCAAGCCCACATTCTAGCCTCCAGGAGCTGCCTCTTGCCTCCCTGAAAACACTGCTTACTTCCAAGCCTCAACCCTCTGCTCAGGCTGTGTCCTCTGCTTGGAAGTGCTGCTTCATTCCCTCTCTCCCAGGAGACTGTTTCCTATTCTGCAAACCTGCTTCCCCCTACCATGTGCCTAAAAGCAAGGTGTTCTCTCAGCACTTTTATAAACTTGTATTTGGCACTGATCATGCCCCATAACTTAAGTGCTTTTATCCACTCAGTTATCCCTAGCATAGCCCCTGGCACACAGGAGGAATTTAATAAAAGCTCATTATCTAAATGGATTGGGAACCCATGACAGGACATTTCATTCTCAGAGGACCCACGATAAAATCTGGAAATAAAGCCAAAGAGTCACTTGAAGCCAGGCATGATGGTTCATGTCTATAATCCCAGCTACTCAGGAGGCAGAGATCAGGAGGACCTGGGTTTGCCACCAGTCAGGGCAAAAAGTTACAGAGACCCCATCTAATCAATAAGCCACTTAGTGGTACGTGTCTGTGGTTCCAGCTACTGGGAGACAAAGGTACCAGGATTGTGGTCTGAATCCAACCCTTGGCAAAAAATGTGAGATCCTACCTAAAAAATAACTAAAGCAAAAAAGGGCTGAAGATGAGGCTCAAGTTGTAGAGGGCTTGCCAAGCAAGTGCAAGGTCTTGAGTTAAAAAAAATAGTCACTTGAAGAACAGGGCTCAAATGCTTATACACTCACTCCTGTTCTTCTTTCTCAATCTCTCTAGCCTCCCCACACCATAAACCCTAGTCCCCAAAGGTGATCACAGGTGTTGGAATCAGGCAGGTGACCTGCAGTGAACATGATGGGAATGAGCAGGCCACTGAGAGGTGGCAACCTCCATAAATACAGGCTGGACATCCTGATGACTCCAGCGGGGAATAAAAGGTGGGAAGGGACTCTAACCATGCATGGAGCCCATTGGGACTCCTTGTCCAACTCAAGACCCCACTCTACCTCTATTGCACACCACACACAACACTCAAGAACTCTGCAGAAGATCCATCACTGCTCAGGACTGGCATCCTTTGGTAGCACACACCCTTCTATCAGCAGACACATCAAAAGCAATCAGTGCTGGAGAGTGGCTCTAGCAGGATGGGAGACATGGGCTAGACACACAGAACAGGGATGGAGAAGGGGAATGAACCCCTTCTTTCTTTTAAAAAGAATTTATTGTAGTTGGGATTATATAAATAGAATGAAGAACGTCATTCTTTCTGCTGACAGTCAGAAGTACAATATACATGTGTCTATGGTTCTAGGACTAACAGCCATGAAGCCAATAGGTCAAATGAACTAAAAGAAAGCTATCTATGGTTTTATCTGCCCAAATAAGTACTAAAAATAATAATAAGTACTAAAAATAATGCTGGGGAAGGAGGAATAGAACATTTATTTTAGTAACTTCAGATTAAGAGCAAATTCGACCCTAATATAGCTGTACTTCAAAGTATAATAAAGAACACTATGGAGGAGAATATGAAAAAGAAAAAGCTCAGATGTCATTCACAGTGATCATGTGAACACAACAGCACAACGCATCTTAAACAGTGAGACATATATGGGGGGAAAAGGCTGTTAAAGGGAAGAACAGTGGGGTGTAAAAACCATCCACAAGGACTAAGTAAGAACTCCCTTAGTCACAGTCCCCACCCCACTACCCCCACTTTCATCCTCCCACCCCAAACAGATAAATGGCACATAACATGGGGAAGAAGTAGCAATCAGGCAAGTTAAACCGAGCAGAATCCAAAAAGCAATTATTTGCAAAACCAGAGCCTGTCAACTTCTGAGCCAGAGCTTTATGCACTCTACTCCAAGAAAAGAGACATTCATGTTTTACAGTCTGAACTATTTCTGACTGTAGATGCAGGCATCTAGACATAAGGCCGACTAGGAAACAAGCCCACATGGACTGTGTCCTAAATCTATCAGACAAATGGCTCTGAAACCAACAAATGCTAAGGACAAGGCATGTCATAGGCCTCCTCCAAAGTCAACCCTAACACATGATACAGTCAGGCCTGAAGAGTGACTAAGCCTAAGTTCTAAAACATTAATGCCTCCATTAGTTATTAGTGACTGAGAGTTTTACATCATCAAATGTTCTAAGCATTTGATACACAGTCCCTTTATGAAAGAAAGCCTGTGTACTTACTACACTATGACTTTCCCCATCTCCTCCTCCCAGGCCTCCATTTCCTTACACCGAAAGTGCTCTCAGGGCTTTTGTCTGCTTTGTCCACCGTTGCATCCTCAGCAGCTATTACCTGACACATAGTAGGAACTCCTCTTTTAAACAAATGAGTCCTGTTTCAATCTGGGAAATCAGAAAACCAAGTAAGACTCCTAAAGGTTTTCCCACATTAAGAATAAGGAGTAAGTGCCTTCCATAAAGAGCTACCTTTATGGTGGAATATTGTGACAGCACAGTCACTCTTTGCCTCTTATGACTGTTGGCTATACTCTGAACAAAATGGGCCACAAGAGAAGTATCATACATTATATTAGATGTGCCATGCTGGTGGCTCTTGTTCCATGATCTTACCAGCTTTATTTTTGAAGAAAGATTTTCTGGCAATTTTGTTTTCAGTTGACTTGTTTCCTTGAATGTTGGTGGAAATCCACTCAGGAAAGCCAAATCTTGCATCAGCACTAACCCAGGAACTTCTTTATCTGTTGTCTAAAATAAGGGGAGGGGGAAGAAAAAACAACCTCAAGTCACTTTCCACATCATGAGGCTGGTGAAAACTTTTAGCTGAGAATCTAGGAAAGATATACTGAATCACACAACTTTAAAATAAGAATGCCAATATTACCTCAGTCAGCACTCACTCACCCTAGCAAAAAAAAGGCGGTACATGTCTGTAATCTCAGCACTTAGTAGGTTGAGATAGGAGGATTGAGAGTTCAAGTCCAGCCTGGGCTACTCAAAACCATTTGAAAAAACCAGCTTTATTATTATTCCTACTTTTATTCTAATCAAAAGTATAATTGTACTTTTAATTGAATTTAAAATAACATACCAAGTAACCCCTCCAAACTGTCTGTTTGCTGTTTCCTTTAAACAGTCCAGTGTGGGCATCTTCAACTACAATGAAGAATAAAATAAACAAGCATATTTTAAACAAATATTTAAATGTGCTATCTGTCATGACACTGTGCAAATCATCTTGAGAGCTATTAAAGTAGTATAATACATGACCTCAAAAAAAGTAGCTGGAGGAGACAAAATTAACACACTCAACAAAGAAGGAACAAGATAAATTAATATACAATTAAGCAATAAAATTTGCATCACCAAAAGAGATTTATGCAGGCAGCAGAACCATGGAATACTTTATGGTAAGTGGTCAAATACAGCTGAATCTCAAAGAAGGAAATGACAGGATGGCAGAAGTTGTCCATGTAAAAGTAAACACGGATATGGTTGAGAAACAAAGAGGACTGTTTGACTAGACTAAAACATTTGAGAATGAACATGTTAGCAAATAAGGGTATCCAGACAAAGGAGGTCCTGGAACACCAGAGGGCAGCATTTATGTAACCAGCAGGGAGCCCCTGCAGATCCCACCTTCTCCTAAGAGGTAATTTTCTCATAAGGAGCAACTGAAATTCATAAGGTGACGCTGAAGACTGCAGATTGGCAGGTGGGAAGGACGCAGCCCAACCTGGACAGAAATCTGAAGTGAAGGGCACACGCAAACAGTGAACCACCATAGGCTACTGACATCTAAGGACAGAGGAAAACAGGAGAGAGGTGAAGGGGCTCCAATTCTGCTCTTCAAAATGGGCAAAGAAGGTGGATTCTGCAAATTACAGACCAGGAAGATGGGTGGCAACCCTGGGCAAAAGTCTCAAGTGTACTATACAAATATAAATGGCATAGAGCTGGGGATGTAGCTCAGTGTTGCAGCATGTATAGAACCCTGGCTTAGAACACCAGCACCACAAAGAGCCAGTGAGTGAGTTGGTAAGCACTGGAGAAAGGAAAGCTTTGAAACACACCATTTGTTTTTAAGGAAGAAATGGCTATTAAGAGTATGAGTCCATTTCAAAAAAATTTATCTGATGGCTACCATGGCTTACACCAGGTACACAACCCAACCCCGTTACTTCTCTAGGCTCCTCTCTTGCCTCTCACCGTATTACTGTTTTCCAGCCACACTGGTCTCCTTGCTCCTCCTCAAACATGCTAGATACACCCCGCCTCAGGTCCCTTGCACTAGCCATTCTACTTCCCCAGATCACGCTTTCTGCAGATACTTATGTTGCTGGATTCCTCATTTTCTTCACATTTTCACTCAAAATCACCTTCTTGGTGAGGCTTGCTCCTACAACTCAATTTGGAATTTCTACCTCCTCAGTTTGACTGACAGTTCCTCTCCTGCTTTCCCTACTCAGTGTTTCAACAGTATTAATCTTCCATGAACTATACAATTTACTTTTGTGTGTTAATTTATTTATACATTGTGTGTAAACTCAAAGAGAGCAAAGACCATCATCCATCTGTGTGTTATTATATCTTTAGCACTGAGGAGGTATTTGGCATGGAGGAGGCACTTAATAAACAACTGCTGAATGAATAGGTCTGCTTGCCTTGCACATACAGAACTACATGAAATAGAACGCTCACTACAGTTGACAATTTTTTTTTTTGCAGTGCTTGGGAATGAACACAGGGTCTTGCACATGCTAGGTCATTGCTACCGCTGAGTTATGTCTGCAGCCCAGTGGACACATTTTAAAAGTAATCTGAGAAGAGCATTCTAGGATCAGCAGACCAAAAGTGAGAAACAAAAGGCCACATGAGGGAAGGATTACTGACATGTGACCACAGAGGGTACACTCTGACCTTTGGACTAAAGTTACGTGCAGCTGGGCTTGGTAGTACCTGCCTCTAATACCAGCACTAAGGAGGTTGAGGCAGGAGGACCTAAAGTTTGAGACCAGACTGGGTCTCAAAAAAATAAAAAGAAAGTTATATGGAAGCAGTTTGCGGCTTCAGCTATTCCAGAGGCAAAATGAATTGCCACAGAAAGAAATAATTTCTTATAAATCAAAGGGTATAAGCTTCGTTGGAAAACCATGTTGTAGAGAAGTGCCAGGTCTGGACTACAGGCCTGGACTATGTGTGACTGTTAAAGTATAAAGGAGCTCACAAACAGACCACTGGTGTACTTGGAAAAGTTAAAATTTCCTTCCAAACTGAAAATACTTCAGTACCAGAACAGCATATGTCAGCCATTATTCTGGATATAAACTGGTATATATCAAAGTTTCAGCTCAAAAAAGAAATCACATGAGAATACCACAAACTCCTGTGCCATCAAAAATAAATTATGAGCCAGGCATGGTGGTTCATGCCTGTAATCCCAGCTACTTGGGAGGCAGAGAACATGAGAATCAAGATTCAAGGTCAGCCCAGGCAAAAGTTAGCAAGACTTTCAACAAAAAACCAAAACTGAGGGCTGGAGACACAGCTTAAATGGTAAGAGTGCCTGCCTAGCCAGTGCCAAGTCCCTGATTCAAACCCAGGTATGGCAAAGGAAGTCTAGTGTGGTAACACTGTGTCTGTCTGAGCTAGGCAATAGATAGGAGGATCAAAGTCTGAGGACAGCCTCAGGCAAAAAGTAAGACCAAATGTGAAAAATAACCTAAACCCAAAAGGGCTGGAGGCAGCACTCAAGTGGTAACTACCTACCTAGTAAGCATAAGGCCCTGAGTTCAAACTCCAGTACCACCTCCCCCAATTTTCTTTTAAAATTACAAATTAGACTGCAGTATAGGAATGTAGAAAAGTAAAAATAAAATTAAAACATTATGAATGCTCTAGTCTGGGGGCTCCATGGAGATATCAGACGGGTAAGGAAGAACAGAAACAAGGTCAGGAGAGGGAAAAGGAAGGGGTGCAGCAGAAGCAAAGGCCCAGCACCTCTAGTGTGACTACACCAACAGCTGCAGCACAAGGTGGGAATGAGATCAACAGCACAATCCCACTGAATCTGGAACACGGTGGTGGGGGCAGGGGGAGGCGTTATATCCATGTGAAAGGCAAGTATGTACTACTAAAGCATTAGCTTCAAAGAGACAATAACCAATAAAGTCAGGCTTTTCAGATTTATTTGCCAGTGTGTGCTACGGAATCTGTGAAGGAATTCAGACTGCTGTAGAGGAAATAAATTGAGTAAGGTATGAATCTAAGAATTATTTGCAAAACACAAAAGCAAATGATAGGACAAGGTTAATTGTTAGCTATCTAGGTTAAAAAAAAAAAGTAGGAAGGGGGCAAAGATTTAGCCTTGGAGGTCTGATACAGACAGAATGGAAGGTAGAGAGCTAAGACTCTATGGTGTAGAGGGAACCACACGGCTTCCATGGTAACCAAGTATAACCCACGCCCTCCAAGAGTACCAAGAGAGAAAAGAGGTGAGAACTGGGGACACAGACGTGGGCTCAGCAGTTTGGAGGCCATGTGAGAGGGTAGGATCTCTCAGGATGTGGGTGCAGTTTTATGCCAGCAATTAAATTTTCAATCCATCATCTAGCCAAATCACCTACCTATGGTCTTAAAAACAATAGAAGTGGGCTGGAGGTATGGTTCAAGAGGTACAGCACCTGCCTAAGACCCTGCGTTCAAACCCCACTACCGCAACAAAGTCAAACAAAAGACAATAGGAGTGTTCAGAGTTCTGGAAGCTGGGAGCCCAAGCTGGTACCAGCATGTTCAAGTTCTGGAGAGGGCTCTTACGGGTTGCAATGGCAACCTTTTCATTATCATCTCCCATGGTAGAGGACAGAGGGAGTCTCTGAGTTTTTTGTTTGTTTTGGGGTTTTTTTTGTTTGTTTGTTTTTTGTACTCAGGTCTTTTTACTTGTTAGGCAGGCATTACTCCTCCAGCCCTTTTTGCTCAGCTTATTTTGGGGGCAGGGTCTTGCTTTTTGCCAAGGCTGGCCTGGTCTGCAATTCTATTTTATACTCCTCACCATAAGTGGGATAACAGGCACACGTAGCCAAGCCTAGCATTTTTTCCCTGTTGAGATGAGTTCTTACAAACTATTTTTGCCCAGGCTGGCCTGGAACTGCAATCCTCCCCCCATCTAAGGCTCCCAAGTAGTTAGGAGGTGGCATGAGCCACCAACCTGAGGCTCTGGGCCTCTTTTATAGGGAGACTAATCCCTTTCATGATGGTTCAGCCTTCATGTCTTAATCACCTGCCAAAGGTTCCACCCCCTAAAACTATTAGGTTGAGGGGTAGGATTTCAACATGCAAATTCTAAGAGAAACACAAACATTCAGTCTGTAACACCTATATAACTTGATGTCTCAGAATGGAAAGTATGAATTCTTCAGGTATGTTCTGTCAAAACTTCAGAAACAACCTTATTGAGGTGTTCCACAGTAGAGAAATAGCCTGCAGAATGAGTTAGAGCCAAGACAATAAGGTAATTATGAGTTCCAGATAAAGGTCCTCAATGGGTATTTAGCACAAAAGGGTATATGGAGTGAAAGATGTAATCATTTTCTGAGTTTGGGATAACATACAAAGGCAGTACAATGGCAGTTTTTTACTTCTCCTTATGCATTTTTAGTTTAGCAGGCATTTGTTTAAAGTTGAATAATTTCTTACCATCCTTATTACTGTCAAAAACGACGACAGACACATTAGTAGAGGGGTTTTTCGGTTTTGCAACATTGAATACATCGCTTGCAGAATGAAAAGAAGGATAAAGGGATGGCAAGTCCTTCAGGGTGCTGTTGGCCGGCAGGGGTGGGTCCAGGACAAGCATTGGCACCTTAATGCAGTGCGTCAGCAGGCATTCCAACTGCTTCTCACTGTAAAGAGAAGCCAACACGCTCACAACTACGCTCCTAAAACTTAGTCAGCATGAAAAGCTTGTCACCCTACTGAATTCAGGAGATTTCTATGTAAAAAAAAAATTATACATTAATAAATGAGAAAATTTATCTCAATATAAAAATTTAGCCAGTTAGTGAGTATGGCATAACATTAACAAACAGGTCACACTCTAAAGATAAGAGTTTTCAAACTCCCATCAATAAAATAAAATTGCCACCCAAACTGACTAACTCAAAAGTCTACAAGAAACTAAGTACTTCATTATTATCATTAGTAAGGATTATACATAATTACAGTGAAGCTCACTGTTAGGCTGATTAGTTAGTAGGGAGATTCTGGTTAGCAGAGAGTCATGTTACCTAGCACATTTTACCCATTCCAGTTAGAGTACAATCAGTGCATTGGTCATTACATAGATATAAATGAAAGCAAGTGTGACATGGTTCTAACATGAATTTATATAAAATATTTCTATCTGAGTAAGAGAAATACCTATAACAAGCATTTGTTAACCTGAATAAACAAATAGGCAAAGAACACAGCTAGGAAATTCACAAGGTGGGCACTACAATGAATTAGACAATGTACAAAACTGTTCAGCCTCCCTCATAATCAAAGAAATGCAAAAGAAATCAATAGTACTCCTCAAAAAATGATGACTCAACATTAGCTGAGCACAATTAGCACAGCACACCTGTTCCTCTCAGCACTGGTGGCATCACTTCATGAAGGAACAAGTCCTTGTGGAAGCAACTTGGTTGGGTGTATATATGCAATATATAATACACAAGTGTCCATATATATTGAAAGGTATGATGCATGAAGACAATGCATTAACATAAAACTAAAGGGTAAGATACAAAATTGCACATAGATTATAAACTGTAACTATTAAAATATGCTTAAGAAAATAATAAAAATGATAATTGTGGAATGAAGGTCCAGAATTATGTGTTTTGTTTTTCTCAGTCTCTCCATAATGTTGCACCATTAGTTTTATTTAAATAATTTAGGTTATTTTTTAAAAACAGTATTAAGCCAGGCGTGGTGGTACAAGCCTGTAATCCCAGCACTCAGGAGGCCGAGGCAGGAGGATCTATCAGCTCAAGACCAGTCTAGGTACATAGTGAGACCCTGCCTCAAAATAAATAAAAACCACTCAGCATTTACATTAGCATAATTTATAAATAAAGCCACATAATTAATATAAAAAGATGATATAGGCACCAGGCAGGTGGTGCATGCCTGTAATTCCAGCACAAAGGAAGTAGAGCCTGGAGGATGGTTGGCTTAAGGCCAGTCAGTCCAGAGGCACCTGCACACCCATGTTTATTGCGGCACTATTCACAATAGCTAAGTTATGGAAACAGCCAAGATGCCCCAGCACTGACGAATGGATTAAGAAAATGTGGTATCTATACACAATGGAATTTTATGCAGCCATGAAGAAGAACGAAATGTTATCATTCGCTGGTAAATGGATGGAATTGGAGAACATCATTCTGAGTGAGGTTAGCCTGGCTCAAAAGACCAAAAATCGTATGTTCTCCCTCATATGTGGACATTAGATCAAGGGCAAACACAGCAATGGGATTGGACTTTGAGCACATGATAAAAGTGAGAGCACACAAGGAAGGGGTGAGGATAGGTAAGACACATAAAAAATTAGCTAGCATTTGTTGCCCTTAACGCAGAGAAACTAAAGCAGGTACCTTAAAAGCAACTGAGGCCAATAGGAAAAGGGGACCAGGAACTAGAGAAAAGGTGAGATCAAAAAGAATTAACCTAGAAGGTAACACACACGCACAGGAAATTAATGTGAGTCGACTCCCAACCAGCAAAAACACTTGTTTCTTCCTATTATGGCTTATACTCTCTCTACAACAAAATTAGAAATAAGGGCAAAATAGTTTCTGCTGGGTATTGAGGGGGTAGCGGGGAGAGTGGGTGGTAAGGGAGGGGGTGGGGCCAGGGGGGAGAAATGACCCAAGCCTTGTATGCACATATGAATAAAAATAAATAAATAAATAAATAAAGGCCAGTCAGGTCTGCATAGTGAGACCCTAGCTTAAAAAAAAAAAAATTCAGAAAGGCAATTAGGATCATCTCCACAAATAACTTTTTTAAAGTCTAAGTTAAGTAAAGCAGTGGCAATTAATAGATATTTCTGCTTGTCAGTGAGCCAATCTTATTTTAAGGACTTATCAGACTCAAGTATGATTCAAATCAAATGTATCTATCAAGAGAGATATATCTAGCCGGGTGGGTCACGTCTATAATCCTGCTACTCAGGAGGCAGAGACAGGAGGATTGTGGGGCTAAGCCAGCCCAGGCAAATAATTCATGAGACCCTATCTCATGAATTATTATTATTTTTTTGGTGTGTGTTAAATACCTAACATACACCAAAAAAAAAGGGGGAGGGGGGGCTGGTACAGTGGCTCAAGATGTAGAGCCTGAATTCAAGCCCCAGTACCACCAAAAAATAAATTAATTAATTAAAAAAAAATACATATATATATATATATATATATGGAGGTGGAGGGGAGAAGGAGAGGGTGGGGGGGGGGAGAAAGAGGGGGCAAGGGGTGTAGGGGGGAGAAATGGCCCAAACAATGTATGCACGTGTGAACAAATGAATTTAAAAAAAACTGTCTATTATCAGAGAATGTGACCTTTCACATTAAGGTCTCAGAGACTGTTATGAAGAAGTGGATAAACTTGTTTGATTTTGAATGACAGTGATACAACAAAAAGAAAAATAATAACTCATAATTAGTTATAATATATAATTAAGTTGTATTTAATACTTATTAAATAAAATTATAACTATTATGTTAAAAAAAAAAATATATATATATATATGATTCTTTTGGGTTAAATCCACTTACAGGTCCTTAAATGCATACAACTTGACAGCTTCCTAGGGGGAGAAAAAATATATATATACACACACACACATATTTTACATATATATGTATATATATGGAAATGCATATGAATATCTAAGTAAATGATAGCTACAAACACTGGGTATGAGTTAGAGTTTAAGGAGGTCAAGAGAACAATGCATCAAGACAGATTAGGTGAGTACTCTGACTTCCAAAACCAGTAAGGCTTTGGTTGGCTAGAACCCGCATAACCAGGGTTCTCAGTCAGCCATGCCTTTTAGCACTGTGAAGCTTTTCATCTAACAGATGCACTTAGTTTGGGGTCAAAAACAGCAGAAGAGGGACTGAATCTGAGCAATACCTTAAATACAAAATACCGTGTACTCAGCAAAAACAAATGATAATCTGGCAATTTCACTTCATTCCTTTGGTTTTTATCTCCGAGAAGGAATCAAAATGCTTACCTTTTCTTTGTTGGTTCTGTTGTGTTCTTCCCAAGGATTTCTCTAATGAAAAGGAAATATAGTTCATTATATATGCTTGGGCTAGTGTTAGTCCCAAAAGTGAATAGGAGGGACTTTGCAATGTTGAGTTTCTTAGTTATTTCACTGCAACTAACATACAGGTAAGAAGCTTTATAATGTTTATAGCATTTAAAAATCCATGTTCCAATGAGATGTTATCAACAAATGTACCTCTCACTATCCCCAAGACAGTTCACTTAAAATATGAACTTTTATATCTTACTAGTAAAACATGCAAGCAGGCTGTCAGTCATTTTCAGGCACTGGAAAGGTCTTACAGTCCCTACACAGACAGAATTTATTGCAGTTTAAGTTGCCAATGTCTTCCAACTGGGGTGCACCTTTGGCATTTGTAAAGAAGTGAAGGGGAGGAAAAGTCATAGAGGGTGAATATGATCAAAGTACAACATATGCATGCATGGAAATACCACAACGAAACTCCTTTGCACCATTAATATATGCTTTTCAAAAAGTGAATAGGGAAGCAATCCGTAAATACTCCTAATGAGGGGAATCAGCCAGTGTCCCTGCTCTGCAGTCTCTCGTTCCAAGGCTTACTGACCAAAATCACATCTTAAATAAAAAGTACCAAAGCTTGTAATTCCATAGTCCATAATTTGGTATTAAAAGAAGTAAAAGGAAATATTCTTTTGATTGTATTTTTCAGATGGAAACAAGTCTGCAGGCCTATTTTATTTTTCATGAGAATAATCCATCTTTCTGTGAAGGTTTCTTTGCATAATACATACTTATTTCATGAAGATATGAAACTTGGGACTCACATTGAGAGGCAGGAAGCCCAGGGTTTCCTTGGGAGCCCCTCCTCCCACCTTTAGGCCCCTTAGAAACCAAGCCATCACTTCATAAAACAGCTACTGAACAAAGTGAGGTGGCATGTGCCACAAGTGGCTGGGTCCTCCTTAGGCATGAGAGTCAGATGGATGACTGCCTAGATCTAACACTATGAATCTGAAAGCTGATCTTTGGATAGATTGTGAAATCACCTTACTCTTCTCAAATGTGTGCTGACTTGTACTTATAGGATGAGGTGTGTTTTGTTTAAAAATCAGGTTTACCTCATTGCTTTCTGCTCCTCCTCCATCTGCTCTCTCACCTGCTGTAGCTCCTTCAGTAGTTCAAGATCTGTGCCGTTGACCCACGTATAAACCACATCGATCGGCATGGGCAGACAGAGCCTAGGGTAAACCCACAAGTCCTCCAGCTTAAATGCATTTTTCCAGTGTATTTAGGAATAGGATTATAACACAGTTTAAATTTACATGTTGTAGGAGAATGATGGAAGGGGTGAATTCAGCCTGTTATACTGTAAGAACTTTTCTAACTGTCACAATGTACTCCCAGTACAACTGCTGGGTCTGGATACCTAAGGCAGATGAGTGAGTAGCCCATCCCCCATGGAGAACACCATGAGCCCTGCACCCTGAGGAGTTATAAATCTGCATTCCTACACCCTGAGGAGGAGATACAGGGTCTCAAAAATCTGCCACGGGGCTGATAAACAAAATGCTCTCAAGGTTGTCCCCTCCCCCCCAAATAAGGGACAAACAGACCAGCTCATCAAAGAGAGCCCACATGCAAATACATAGCCGATAGAAAAAAACCCACCTAAGTGATACCCTAACCCAGTGTTAAAGTGTCCACAAAAAGCCCCAGCCTTCACCTGTGCAGTGAGTTACCAGCTTCTGGGATCCTCTACACTTCTCTAGCCGTGGCCTTTCCTTTCTCTCTAATAAATCCTACTTTACATACCGGCTTTGACTCCTCATTCAGCTGCCTCAGGAGCCAGTTCCCTGGCCTGTGAAGGCAAGGACCCTCAACACTGGCACGTAACACAGCAATAATACCATAATAAAAAAAATCTCCAAAAAAAACCCCTTACATGTTATGGAAAAAAAAAAAATCAAAGAGAAAGTCATCCTAATAAGGCATATATCACAGAACTGCATGTTTTCCAGGAGCTAGGGGAGTTAATGTTTGTCAAACACATTCTACCTGAGTTGCATTACACTAGAAACTTCATGAAATTTGCATCATTTGATCCTCCTAACCACCCTATAAGGAGATTGACATATCACTCCATTTTAAAAGATTATTTGGAGACTGGGGATGTAGCTCAGTGGCAGTGCTACATCCTAGTATATACAAGGTCCTGGGATCAATTCCCAGTACTGCAAAAAAATAAAAATTAAAAATAAATAGAACATTATTTGGGAGTAGAGTGAGTGGTCTTGGAAGCTCAGATTAGATAAACTGCTATGTTCTCATATTTTAGCAAATGAAGAAGTTGACTTCTTAAAAAACAAAACACAAACGTTATCGAACAGTCCAAATAGTCTGGGGTGAACACCTGGTCCATTTAATGCTGCAGCCTTCTCATGCCCTGAAGCCCCCAGCTCAGCCCCTCCTGAGCTTCCTCATCTCACCATGCCTTTCTATTATTTCATAACACCTGCACCTTTCTAACATATTAAATAATTTGTTGGTTGCCTATTCTGTTAATTACATGTGTATTCCTTTAAATGTATGCTCCCAGAAGGTCGGAGAGCTTCCTGCTGTGTTCCCTAAAGCATCCAACATGGGGTAGAATGCCTGGCTCAGAAGCTCCCAACACGCATTTGATAATACAGATAAGACACTAGGACAGAATTCCTTCTGAACATGCTCCATTTGTTCCTAATTATATCTGAACATGCTCCATTTATTCCTAATTCTCTCATCTTGAAAACAGAGTCAACAGCCTTTCAATTCTTCCGTCTGCTATTTAAGCCTCACCAACTTATCAAAAACCCACCCATCTTTCACCTTTGGGGCCTGCTCCAGATCTATACTGCTCTGATCTATGACGCAGGACTTCATGGATACATTTGGGTGCTGACATTACTTTGAATGGTTCTTTCCAAGTATGGCAGTTTCCAAGCAACTGTACAGTTTTCTTTTGTTTTGTTTTCTGGCCAAGTACCAAAGCTTATCCTCCTGCTGTCCTTCCCACAGCCCAGGCATAGGATGAGGCTTTTGGCTACAACTGTATTACTGAGTGCAGGGTTAATTATTTCATGGGACAATAAATGTAGTTTGGTGGCTAAATCTTTCAGATTATAGAAGGAAAAAAAATAAGTCAAAGTGACCACCATGTTTTAAAAGAAATAAGTAAGCCAAGTATGGAGGTACACACCTGCAATTCCAGCACTCAGGAGGCTAAGGCAGGAGGATCACAAGTTTGAAGCCAGCCTGGGCTACATAGTGAGACCATGTCTCCATTTCTCAAAGAAAAACAAGAGAGAGTAGGCTTGATGTAGAGCTTACATTCTAAAAGAGTGAAGATAGGAAATAAACCAAATAAAGTTGGAAGATATGGTTAAATGTTACTGAGAAAATAAAGCAGAAAATGGGAATAGTTGAAAGTATGTATATGTCGGAGGGTCACTTTAAATAAGGAGACCAAAGATGGCCTTACCAAAAAGATGGCATTTTGGGGTTGGGGGAAGTAACTCAGTGGTGTGGCAGCATTCTCAAACATGAGGCCTGGGATTCATTACAAGAACTTAAAAAAAAAAAAAAAAACTGCTGAGAGAAAGCCTGGAAGCAATCAATAGGTCAGAGAAAGATAACATCACCATTTGCAAATGCCCTGAGGCAAGTGCTTATCTGGCTGGCTTGAGGAACTAGAGGCCAGTGTTCTCTACTTGAGGCAAAGGGGAACAATGGAAGAGCCAAATTAGAGACAAAGGTCAAAGAGTAACATAGTATCCAGAACTTTGTAAGGAAAATGAGGAATCACCTTACCTACCAGATAGTTTTCTGGTGGAGGTTTCCAGCTGCCTGCAGAACAGTCTAAGTTCTTTCTGGTCTGCACCTTGTGCTCTGATTGTTGTAGCTTTTTGCCCTTACCCTTACCCAAACACATAAGAACCTCCATGATCTTGTGCCTTTGAACCTACTTTCCCTCTGTCAACTGTCCTTTCTTTCATGCTTGTGTGTGAGAGATACTGTGGTGTGAACTCAGGGCCTCATGCTCGCCAGGCAGGTGCTCTACCACTTCACCCCTTTTTCCATTGGTTATTTTTGAGATAAGATCTTGCTTTATGCCCTGGTCAGCCTGGACTGTGATCCTCTTGTTTGTGCTTCCCCAAGTAACTGGAGGTGACAGGCTTGTGCCACTACAATCAGACATTGCTTGAGATGAGGGTCTCCCAAACTCTTTTGCCCAGGCTGGCCTCCCAATCTCTGCCTCCCAAGTAGCTAGAATTAAAGGAATGAGCCTCCAGCACCTGGCCTCCTTCATTCTTCTTTTAATCACCTCCTCCTTCCCCAATCCTCCTTCACTTCTCCCTACTCCAAAGAGAATTTATTGCTTAATATGCAGCTTCCGTAGCCCTTTGTACTTGAAGATGTTTAGCATACTGTGATGTACCCTTTTATGCATGCATCTGGGTAGAAACAGTATCATGCATTGTGTCCTGTTTCATTCATTATTTCCTTTCTTTCCTCCATCTTTGTGATCTTTCTCCCTACTGCAACAGTATACAAAAGCTTCCCTACCTGGGTTTTTTTCTGTATTTATCTATATCAATAGTTCTCGAACATTAACAGGCATCAGAATCATGTGTAGGACTTAGAAAACAGTTTGCTGGTCTCCAGAGTTTCTAACTGAGTAGGTCCAGAGTGGGGCCTTGGAATTCTCTTTTCTAGGAAGTTCCCAGGTAATGCTGCTGCTGATCTAGAAAGTGACTTTGAGAATAGTTCATTTACATGTAGGCTGAATTTTACCTTTCTCCCGCTACAATGCCAGCTCTACATAAGGTCAATGAATTTATCTTGTTCACCACCATCTGCCTAGGACCTAGAATAGTGCCTGGTACACAAGTGGGGTATAATACATAATTATTAGATAAATAACTATAGTCAATGCCTTCAGCATATACATCAGTGTTTCCAAAAATAAAATCCACCTGATTTATAATTCTCACAATTAAATGATCCAAGGTCATTCCCAATCTCCCAGGTTGCTCACACTAAAAATAAATTTCATGAAACTGTTTGAGTGACATATGTAAAATGAAAGGTTACAGGTAGAGGTTGAGAAATGCATGTTCTAAAGTTTTCCTGTAAAAGTAATTACCTGCTCTTAATGGTTTTTAATAAAATAAAGAGATACCCATCAAGTTCAACTGAAGAAAACAACTTAAGTATAAAATTCATTTATATGTTAGCTCTTCTAGTAAGGTTATTATTACTACGTGATGAATTTAATTCCCTGGTGAAACTGAAAACCCAAATAAGATCATGCGAAATGCTCAAGGTCGTGAGTCGTTTTTCTATTAGACATGGCAGTGGTGATTGTGAATCTTTTGTTCTAACCACTAGTCCTCTATCTTGGTTTCCAGATGAGAAGGAAAGCTTTATTTCAGAGCTGACTAAATCACCTCTGACTCAGAAACAAAGTGTGGTGACCAAACGTGTTACAATTTTTAACCATTGCTTAGTTTAAGTGAGTATCAAGGTCACTTAATAGACCCTTGTTTCTATATTCTACAAAGTAGGCAAGAAAACAGAACTTAAATAGTTGGAAGAGATTTTTATACCTATCTAATGTCCGCATTTTACAGCCCCAGGCTGACTCACTGTCTCACAGCTTTATGTTGAGACCCTGTCTCAGATAAATAAGTCAATAAATGTTTTTAAACTTTCTTTAGAAAGAAAATGAGAGTATTTTATTAAACCTGCTGTACTCGAAAATCCGGATTTTCTAATAAGGCAGCTTTGCTTTCCAATGTCAGAAGTGCCTTTTGAGCAGACAAGTACCTGGGTGGGCATTGTCACCACACCAAGGTCACAGTGCAGTACTCAATGAATGGCAAGAGTAAAAGGTTAATTTTGAACTTTCCTCAGGGAAATGGTCATTGTTGAAAGGAAAATTAGAGAAGCAGGAAAATTACATTTTATGAAGAGTCCTTTAATGCAGTAGGTCTGATTGTGGTCACCAGACCAGGTGGCTTCAATGCCACCAGGAAAACTTGTGAGAAATCAAATTCTCAGAGACCCTAAAAGCTACAGACTCAGAAATTCTGGAGAAACTCGCTTTGCTCAAGCCCTCCATCACATGCCAAAGTTTGACAACTGCTAAATTAAGGGTCCCTTATCACTGAAAAATTATTAAGGACCCCAAAGAGCTTTTGTTTGTAGGTTGTAATTATTCATATTTGCATATTTGAAATAAAACAGACATTTTAAAAGCAATTCATTTTAAAACAATAAGCCCCCTCATGTAAACATTTTATAATTTTTGTAATGAACTGTAATAACTGTATTTTCTAGGGTTGGCGGACAGCTCAGTGGTAGAGTGCTTGCTTTGTCTTCATAAGGCCCTAGGTTCCATCACCAACACCAAACAACAACAAAAACAAACAAAACTTCTATCTTCTAAACAACAAAAAATTTATTGAGAAGACAGGTGTTGATTTACATTTCTGCAAATCTCTTTAATGTCTGGCAACATCTCAAATCTTCTGTATCCAATCTGTTTTCCTATGTTGCTTTGGCTGAGTATTTGGAGAAAATTCTAGCTCACACACACAGACATATAACCGGAGAGGAGTATTTCAGAAGCTTTTTCAGATAATAGTATACATTCTCTCTAATACTTCTTAAAGATTAGTTGCAACATGAAACCTGAAACCATGTTAGTGAACTTTCTGGTGTTTTTATGTTAAATTTGGTCTTTCTTGCATTTTGAATGGTTCTTTTATCCACCCAAGATTCTGTAACATCTTGCAATGGTTATCTGGAAAATAATAGCTTGCTCAGTTATGCAGATCTGCCAAATGTTAACACATTTTATTAATCTTCTTACATACTATTATGAAATGTAAGTGGGGGAAGGTGATACCATAAATCTAATCATAAAGATACTGTGAAACTGGTTAAGCTCACTGTGGTAGAAACAAGTTTTGCAAAACTCTACTTTTCACCTGAACACTCAAATGTTACCACTGGCAACAAATACTACTATTTGTTTTCCTTCAAGTGATAATATCAATTTGTTCATTGCCAAGAATATAAAAAATAACCAAGTCTGAGGAATCACATTGTCATTTGTCCTTTGAAGTAACAATAGTGTTCCATGAAAAGAATGGCTAGTTGAGCTTGCAACTCAGTCACACCGGGCTTTTCCTCAAGATAATCACCATGCAGTTAATGTGTGTATGATGTAGAATATTAAAAAGATGTATGCTCAAAGGTGAAGGCATAATCAGGTTAGTAATTATAGCTTTTTCTTCCCCTGCAAATATAAGGTGGTTTAGAATAGTAAGGTGTGAGCAATTTGATCCACTGTTGCTTTTATACCATCACTATACAAACACAATAATAAAAAAAGCAAATAAATTTCTGATTTCACAGAACCCGAGGGTCTCACGAGAGCCCCAGGGGGTGTCTGAAAACTTTTCTAAGGAAAACATGAAGTGATTCCCTGTTGTTCTTACACAGTACTCCCCCACTCAACCACTGCTATATGATAGACTTATGTCAGTGTTTAGAACAGGCTTACGGCTCAAAGATTCAATCTTTGTTGAAGGAATGCCAAAGCAAAAGACCAAAGCTTTAGGTCAATGCAAGAATCCCACAGCACTTCTTCCTTGAGATATTTGGGACCAGAATGTGCTTGACACACACAACATAATCAACAGGATTTTTGTTTCTTGTTTTGTGTTTTCGAGACAGGAATTCACTATGAGGCCAACCTAGACTTGAACTCGAGATCCTCCTGCCTCAGCCTTGCAAGTGCTGGCATGCACCATCATGCCCAGCAGCAATTCAGCAACACATCAAAAATATTATTCACCACGACCAGGTAGGCTTCATCCCAGGGATGCAGGGGTGGTTCAACATACGAAAATCAATAAACGTAATAAACCACATTAACAGAAGCAAAGACAAAAACCACTTGATCATCTCAATAGATGCAGAAAAAGCCTTTGATAAGATCCAACATCATTTCATGATAAAAGCTCTAAGAAAACTAGGAATAGAAGGAAAGTTCCTCAACATTATAAAAGCTATATATGACAAACCTACAGCCAGCATTATACTTAACGGAGAGAAATTAAAACCATTCCCTCTAAAATCAGGAACCAGACAAGGATGCCCACTATATCCACTCCTATTCAACATAGTACTGGAATTCCTAGCCAGAGCAATTAGGCAAGAAGAAGGAATAAAAGGAATACAAATAGGTAAAGAAACTGTCAAAATATCCCTATTTGCAGACGACATGATCCTATACCTTAAAGACCCAAAAACTCTACTCAGAAGCTTCTAGACATCATCAATAGCTATAGCAAGGTAGCAGGATATAAAATCAACATAGAGTTTAATGCAATTCCCATCAAAATTCCAATGACATTCATCAAAGAGATTGAAAAATCTACTGTTAAATTTATATGGAAACACAAGAGGCCACGAATAGCCAAGGCAATACTCAGTCAAAAGAACAATGCAGGAGGTATCACAATACCTGACTTCAAACTATATTACAAAGCAATAACAATAAAAACAGCATGGTACTGGCACAAAAACAGACATGAAGACCAGTGGAACAGAATAGAGGATCCAGATATGAAGCCACACAACTATGAGCAACTTATCTTTGACAAAGGAGCTAAAAATATACGATGGAGAAATAGCAGCCTCTTCAACAAAAACTGCTGGGAAAACTGGTTAGCAGTCTGCAAAAAACTGAAACTAGATCCATGTATATCACCCTATACCAAGATTAACTCAAAATGGATCAAGGATCTTAATATCAGACCCCAAACTCTTAAGTTGATACAAGAAAGAGTAGGAAATACTCTGGAGTTAGTAGGTATAGGTAAGAACTTTCTCAATGAAACCCCAGCAGCACAGCAACTAAGAGATAGCATAGATAAATGGGACCTCATAAAACTAAAAAGCTTCTGTTCATCAAAAGAAATGGTCTCTAAACTGAAGAGAACACCCACAGAGTGGGAGAAAATATTTGCCAATTATACATCAGACAAAGGACTGATAACCAGAATATACAGGGAACTTAAAAAACTAAATTCTCCCAAAACTAATGAACCAATAAAGAAATGGGCATGTGAACTAAACAGAACTTTCTCAAAAGAAGAAATTCAAATGGCCAGAAAACACATGAAAAAATGCTCACCATCTCTAGCAATAAAGGAAATGCAAATTAAAACCACACTAAGATTCCACCTCACCCCTGTTAGAATAGCCATCATCAGCAACACCACCAACAACAGGTGTTGGCAAGGATGCGGGGAAAAAAGAACCCTCTTACACTGTTGGTGGGAATGTAGACTAGTACAACCACTCTGGAAAAAAATTTGGAGGCTACTTAAAAAGCTGGACATTGATCTACCATTTGATCCAGCAATACCACTCTTGGGGATATACCCAAAAGACTGTTACTCCAGAGGCACCTGCACATCCATGTTTATTGCGGCACTATTCACAATAGCCAAGTTATGGAAACAGCCAAGATGCCCCAGCACTGACGAATGGATTAAGAAAATGTGGTATCTATACACAATGGAATTTTATGCAGCCATGAAGAAGAACGAAATGTTATCATTCGCTGGTAAATGGATGGAATTGGAGAACATCATTCTGAGTGAGGTTAGCCTGGCTCAAAAGACCAAAAATCGTATGTTCTCCCTCATATGTGGACATTAGATCAAGGGCAAACACAACAAGGGGATTGGACTATGAGCACATGATAAAAGCGAGAGCACACAAGGGAGGGTTGAGGATAGGTAAGACACCTAAAAAACTAGCTAGCATTTGTTGCCCTTAACGCAGAGAAACTAAAGCAGATACCTTAAAGCAACTGAGGCCAATAGGAAAAGGGGACCAGGAACTAGAGAAAAGGTTAGATCAAAAAGAATTAACCTAGAAGGTAACACCCATGCACAGGAAATCAATGTGAGTCAATGCCCTGTATAGCTATCCTTATCTCAACCAGCAAAACCCCTTGTTCCTTCCTATTATTGCTTATACTCTCTCTACAACAAAATTAGAGATAAGGGCAAAATAGTTTCTGCTGGGTATTGAGGGGGGAGCGGGAGGGGGTGGAGTGGGTGGTAAGGGAGGGGGTGGGGGCAGGGGGGAGAAATAAACCAAGCCTTGTATGCACATATGAATAATAAAAGTAAAATGAAAAAAAAAAAAATCAACATAGAAAAATCATTAGCATTTCTATACACTAACAATGAGCAAACAGAAAAAGAATGTATGAAAACAATTCCATTTACAATAGCCTCAAAAAAAATCAAATACCTAGGTGTAAACCTAACAAAAGATGTGAAAGACCTCTACAAGGAAAACTATACACTTCTGAAGAAAGAGATTGAGGAAGACTATAGAAAGTGGAGAGATCTCCCATGCTCATGGATTGGTAGAATCAACATAGTAAAAATGTCGATACTCCCCAAAGTAATCTACGTTTAATGCAATTCCCATCAAAATTCCAATGACATTCATTAAAGAGATTGAAAAATCTACTGTGAAATTTATATGGAAACACAAGAAGCCACGAATAGCCAAGGCAATACTCAGTCAAAAGAACAATGCAGGAGGTATCACAATACCTGACTTCAAACTATATTACAAAGCAATAACAATAAAAACAGCATGGTACTGGCACAAAAACAGACATGAAGACCAGTGGAACAGAATAGAGGATCCAGATATGAAGCCACACAACTATGAGCAACTTATCTTTGACAAAGGAGCTAAAAATATACGATGGAGAAATAGCAGCCTCTTCAACAAAAACTGCTGGGAAAACTGGTTAGCAGTCTGCAAAAAACTGAAACTAGATCCATGTATATCACCCTATACCAATATTAACTCAAAATGGATCAAGGATCTTAATATCAGACCCCAAACTCTTAAGTTGATACAAGAAAGAGTAGGAAATACTCTGGAGTTAGTAGGTATAGGTAAGAACTTTCTCAATGAAACCCCAGCAGCACAGCAACTAAGAGATAGCATAGATAAATGGGACCTCATAAAACTAAAAAGCTTCTGTTCATCAAAAGAAATGGTCTCTAAACTGAAGAGAACACCCACAGAGTGGGAGAAAATATTTGCCAATTATACATCAGACAAAGGACTGATAACCAGAATATACAGGGAACTTAAAAAACTAAATTCTCCCAAAACTAATGAACCAATAAAGAAATGGACATGTGAACTAAACAGAACTTTCTCAAAAGAAGAAATTCAAATGGCCAGAAAACACATGAAAAAATGCTCACCATCTCTAACAATAAAGGAAATGCAAATTAAAACCACACTAAGATTCCACCTCACCCCTGTTAGAATAGCCATCATCAGCAACACCACCAACAACAGGTGTTGGCGAGGATGCGGTGAAAAAGGAACCCTCTTACACTGTTGGTGGGAATGTAGACTAGTACAACCACTCTGGAAAAAAATTTGGAGGCTACTTAAAAAGCTGGACATCGATCTACCATTTGATCCAGCAATACCACTCTTGGGGATATACCCAAAAGACTGTTACTCCAGAGGCACCTGCACATCCATGTTTATTGCGGCACTATTCACAATAGCCAAGTTATGGAAACAGCCAAGATGCCCCAGCACTGACGAATGGATTAAGAAAATGTGGTATCTATACACAATGGAATTTTATGCAGCCATGAAGAAGAACGAAATGTTATCATTCGCTGGTAAATGGATGGAATTGTAGAACATCATTCTGAGTGAGGTTAGCCTGGCCCAAAAGACCAAAAATCGTATGTTCTCCCTCATATGTGGACATTAGATCAAGGGCAAACACAACAAGGGGATTGGACTATGAGCACATGATAAAAGCGAGAGCACACAAGGGAGGGGTGAGGATAGGTAAGACACCTAAAAAACCAGCTAGCATTTGTTGCCCTTAACGCAGAGAAACTAAAGCAGATACCTTAAAGCAACTGAGGCCAATAGGAAAAGGGGACCAGGAACTAGAGAAAAGGTTAGATCAAAAAGAATTAACCTAGAAGGTAACACCCACGCACAGGAAATCAATGTGAGTCAATGCCCTGTATAGCTATCCTTATCTCAACCAGCAAAACCCCTTGTTCCTTCCTATTATTGCTTATACTCTCTCTACAACAAAATTAGAGATAAGGGCAAAATAGTTTCTGCTGGGTATTGAGGCGGGGGAGCGGGAGGGGGCGGAGTGGGTGGTAAGGGAGGGGGTGGGGGCAGGGGGGAGAAATGAACCAAGCCTTGTATGCACATATGAATAATAAAAGAAAAATGAAAAAATAAATAAATAAATTAAATAAAATCAGCAAGCCAAAAAAAAAAACTACTTAGGCCAGGCACTGGTGGCTCATGCCTGTTATCCTAGCTACTTAGGAGGCAGAGATCAGGAGGATCACAGCTCGAGGCCAGCCCAGCCAAAATAATTCGTGAGACTCTATCTCAAAAGACCCATCACAAAAACAGGCTGGTGGAGTGGCTCAAGGTGTAGGCCCTGAGTTCAAACCCCAGTGCTGCAAAAACAAAAACAAACTACTTAGCTCATAGAAACCACACAGGCACTCATGTGAATAGAGGGACAAGGAAATGTGTACACACTCTAAGAACCAACTCCACAGGAAGTGGTGATGCTCAGTCTCCAGACACTCAGAAACTGCTGGGCTGCTTTGGAGGTGCATGATCAGGTAACAGGCTTTCTAGTCCAGTAAGAAAAGAGGGAAGGAGTTTTGAAACCTATCTTCAGGGGAAAATGGGCAGCCAGATTTCACAGAACTTTATAATTATTCCCTCTCACAGTTAAATTAAGGTTTTCTGTGGACTAACTACCTTTGTTAGCTACTCCATGTTTGCTTAGGTCACCTTTGGCCCCTTGCCCGTAGTAATTAACTGTGCACCATTACAATGAAAATAAGGATCAATTGATATAGACTAAAAATTTGAAAAAAGAGGATTCAGGATTTTTGTTTGCTAGAAAAATATCAAAGAAGCATCTAAAACAAAAATTCATTAGTAGTAGTTTCCCTGGGTGAAGGAACATTAGGAATTAACAGGGGGAGACCTTAACTTTTTATTTTTCTGTATTGTTTGAAATGTTTTCAACTACACACACTGTTTTATAAAACAATATAAATAATAGTTTTATAGACAAATAACAAAAAAGGATCTGTGTCATTCATTTTATCTGCAAGAAGGAAAAGGATTTTGGAAAAAAATTGCTTTCATTGTGAAGTTGGCTTGTGAAGGAGGAGAAAAATCCCCAAGGACAAGGAAAGGTGAGGCAGCATTCCATCAAGAAGCCTGGCCTGACCCAGGTGGCGAAACTGTTTGTGCCTCCTCCACAGAGGGGTAGCAAGATGTGGCAACCTGTGGGGCAGTGAAAGAACACTGTCAACACTGGCCAGGGCTTACAACTGACTGTGTAGTAGCCACTTGAGAAGTTTCTTCACCCTAGGGAGGACACCTCATCCTTTATGGCACAGAAGTGGGGCCAGATAAAATGACCCTGCAACTTAGCATACACAAACAGTAAGGCAGGATTTTTCCTTAGGAATCAGGACTTTTACCCACAAAATGTGGTGAACCACAAAATTTCTTCAGGTGGGCATACTGTAACTCTTTACTATATAAACCATGTGCATAACTGAAAAAGAGTCCTTCCACTGTCATATCTAAAATGTGAATGATTTCGTGACGCATTTAAGTCCAAGTAACATACTCTCCAAAACAGCTTTTTCCTCACCGATTCTGAAAGGACTTTCCAGCAACATTGTCTCTATAGGAGTCAAACAAAACATGGTATTGATCCCGGCTCCATTCCAGAACCACCTAGAATAAAAGAGAAAAAGAAATAATGTGTTCTCTGCATTAAAAACTAAGAGTTTAATATAACTTTCATCCCACCTTTATTTCATTAATAATTGCTAAAGGAACAGGTAATCAAAATTCATTCATCCACAAACAACATGGAAGATACAGGTGAATAAAGTACAGTTCTTGGCCCAGCCTGCTAGACTAGGTTTTCACTGGGCTTGGGATGAGATAGGGAAAACAAAAAGGCTTAAAAAAGATGCAGTATTCAAGTTGGTTTTTAAAGAATGATCTCACAGGTGGAGAAAAGGAGATGGTGCCAGCCAGTTGGAAGAGCATGTTCAAGGCCGAGAAGCAGCAAGGACAGGTTGTCTGAGAAACTGTGTGGCTGGCTTTATCTAGATCATAGGGAGATACATGGACAGAGATGGGGCTGGGGCAGGATGCAGGGCCCTGACTGTGGCATGCCTGTTATTCCTGGGGAAGCAGAGGCACTGAAGGAATGTAGGGCATCTACATTTTCTTCCTTCTGGAATCCTTTTACTACACAGGAAGTGTCCTCCTCCTTGCAAAACATCCCATGTCTGACCAGCTATTGTGGGCCTCATCCACTCTCATGCTCTCAAAATATTGCCTCAACAGGATTTTGTCCACTGGTATATGAACACATTCCAGGATGTCTGGAAAACCTTTCCTTCATTCTACAACCCTTCCATCTAGTCCCTCTATCCTAAGTTCTCTGTCAGTTTCCAGGTCATCTCCTGCCTTCCGATACCACTTCTGCCCCCACCATGAAGGCACATGGCATTTGCTGGATCTCTGTCTTACTCAGTTCTTAGTAGCTGCACAGTTCCTCTTTCTTGAAACACTTCCTTGGTTTTCCTCTCATCACTCTGGTAACTCCTTTCCCAACTCCTTTGCCAGGATATCTTCTCTCTGGTCTTTCAAAGTGTCCTTTCATTCCATTCCTTCTCCCAGAATGCTCTCCCTCCTGCCAAGTCTTTTTCTGACTCCTATTCCTCCAGCCCTAGGATGTGGTTGCACTACATGGATGTGGGGCTGTGGAAGTCCCAGTATTTGGGTTACATTCCAGCCAGCAGAAAGGAAAGAAAGGGCAAAACATGCTTCTACTACTCAGAGACTTTGTGAAACTGCACCTATCACTTCTGACTTCCTTGGTCAGAACTACATGACCACAGCTGGCTATAGAGAGGCCATATGCCCTGCTATATTTGCTCACTTCTTTTTATGGTTTTCAGACTTCAAGACCTACCCTCTACCTACCTTTATAGCCTCCTTCAATAGGACGCTTCACAAGCACCACACATTAATTAATAATTCTTTCATTCAACCTATTTATTTAAAAATACTTATTGCCAGGCATGGTGATGCAAACCTGTAATCCCAGGACTTGGAAGGCTGATGAAGGAGGACAGTACATTTGAGACCAGCCTGGGCTACAGAGTGAGGACTCTGACTCAAAAAAAAAAAAAAAATTACTGATGGCTGGGTGTGCTGGTGCACACCTATAATCTCTGCATTTAAGACTCTGAGCTCAAAGCTAGCTTGAGCTACATAGCAAGACCCTGTCTCAAAAACAAACAAATAAAGCAAACAAGAAAACATCTACTGAGGGTCTAAATGTGCCTGGTTGTAGGTTGGCAAAGAGGAAGAAGCTAAGTTCCCTGACTTCAAGGAACAGTCAACTGCTTTTCCCCAGCTTCATTAATATAATTAGCAAACAAAAATTGTAGATATTTATGGTATATGTTACATGATGCTCTGATATATATATATACTGTGAAGTGATTAACTCTAATTAAAATATCTATCATCTCACCTACTTATCATTTCAAGGTAAAAACACTTAAGATCTATTCTCATCAATTTTTAAGTACAGAAGACATCACTTTTTTTTTTGTTTTTTTGCAGTACTGGAGCTTTAACTCAGAGCCTTCACCTTGAGCCACTCCACTAGCCCTATTTTTGCAAAGGGTTTTTTGTGATAGGTCTCACAAACTATTTATCCAGGCTGGCTTTGAACCATGATCCTCCTGATCTATGCCTCCTGAGTAGGTAGGATCACAGGCATGAGCCACTGGTGCCCAGTCTCACAGAGTCCTAAAGGATAAACAGGAGTGGTCAGCAGTTCAGCTGGAGAACAGAGGGTATATTAAGGGATTTGCTACCAGACTAGATGGAGGAGTAACAAGGGAGAGAACTAATGGTGACTGATAGGTTTTCAGTACTTCTAGTATAGGTGAGTGCAGGGGTAGTGGGGTCATTTAATGACATGGGAGTAATGGGTGTAGTGGGGATGACAGCTGGTGGGATTCAAGGGTCCCATTTTTATCATGGTAAAGTTGAGGTTCTACATGCATACAAATTGCTAGAAAGGAAAGGCTCTACCTTTGATATAATATATAGCACCAAACTCATAGCTAAAAAACCCATATATTTTGCGAAATGCATGCTTGTGTACTTTCAATAGAACAATTGCATCAATTTTTACCAATTTATTGACTACAAACAGAAGGGATTCTTCATCAATATCTTCGTACTTGGCAAAAGGACAACCAGTCTGTTATTTTTGTTAAAAAAAAAAAAACACCAAAAAGTTAAGCTTGATAAAATTGTTCCTGATTAGTTTTCTTCTTGTTTGCCCAGAAGAGGGAGAGAGAAGGCATCAGAAAGGGTGCACTTCACTAATGGCTGAGAAATGCTGACAGGCTTCATGTTCCCTCCATGTGCCTTCCCTCATCAGATAAATTAATCTTGCCATCTCCAAAGTGCTCTGATGTGTGAGAAAGAAAAACAATTTTACATTCTTCAATCCAGTTGCTCTCTTCTCAGAACTCTGAGGACTTTTATCTCGATTGCTTACTTGGAAAGTCACCCACTGCATTGTAACATTTCATGCCTCGCACAGGTTAGTTTTTTTGCTGTTATACACCGTTTCTCCCTAGTTACTATTTTCTTTTTTTTTTTTGCTCCTTCTACCATGGTGTGCCTATGAATCACCTGGGCTGTTGTGAAAGTACTATTTTCTTAGACAGCTAAATTACAAGATGCTATTGGCCATCCAATTCCCACCCAGAACGGCTCATTATAGCATCTTCTTTGTAAATATTACCTGGTTGAGGAGGCATGGAAGACAAGACTGAATTTGGGAACTTGAGATAGCGCCAGTTCTCCTACTTAGTAGCTGTTTGTGTAGCCCTATTTGTGTAGCCACAAACGTTCAGCCCCAGTTTCTTCAACTATAAACCTGGTGCAGTATCTGTTTCATTGGTTTGCTGTGCTGTTGTAGAAGGACTGTCATTCTCTCATAAAATGGGACAAAAGGGTATGTAGAAGCCAGGCACAGGGGTACACACCTCAAATTGCAGCAACTTGGGAGGTAAGGGAAGGAAGATCATGAGTTTAAGGCCAGGCTAAGCAAGGATGGTGAGACCCTATCTCAAAAACAAAATATAAATAAAAGGGTGTGGCTCAAGAGGTATAGCATCTGCGTACCATGCAAAGCATACTGAATTCAAGCCCCACTACTTTGGAAAAAAAGGGGGGTGGAGGTATGAAGAGCAGGCCAGGCATACTAGAAGTCTTGGGTAAACAAAGTACATCTCTCAGAACACTCCTTATATAATGCCAAGGTATTTAAAATATTTGATTGCAGTAATAGAATACTGCAATAATACACATGCAAAATTTATAAGAAGAAAAATGGAAAATTGATGTGATTGGCCCTCAAAACTTCTCCTACTTGCCACTTACAGCTTTTCCTTCAGAAACCTCCTCATCAGACAATTTTTCTCAAATTGTTTACTTTTCTCTGCTACTAAAGGTCGTTTGTTGGTAAAATTTGAGGCCCAATGAACTAAACCCTATTTATGAAAATGTGCTTAAAGTGCCAAATAAACAAGACATTATTTATAAAGAACAGTAAATACCATTTGAAGGTAGTTTCTTCTATTAGTTAAAACCATTTCTGACTTCTAAGGCTTCATTTTAGGTATCCAAGGTATTCAAGATTAGCTGTTAGAAGGGTTGGTGGAGTGGTTCAAGTGGTAGAATGCCTGATAAGCCCTAGACAGCTAGCACAAATTAGGGCTGGTAGAGTGGCTCAAGTGGTTAGAGCACCTGACTAGCAAGCATGAGGCCTTGCGTTCAAACCACAGTGCCACCAAAAACAAACAAAAAAAAGACTAGCTGTTGGTCAATTTTTACGAAACAGCAGCCAAAGTCAGTCTTCCTTCCACTGATTTCCCTAACAAGGTACACCAAATGCAAGGGAGATACCGAGATGGCTCATCTCCATAGAGAAGCTACCTCATGATGGGACTAGCTTTGTGTCCCCCTGACTCTAGTGCCCATGTGGCTAGCTTTGCCCAGTCTGCCTCTTCTAACTCTTATTTAAACAGAGTTAGCTTTGTTGAGTACACATTTATGAATGCAACCATTCATCAATTCTGAAACTGATGTGTTTATCTAACACAGCAGTTATTCAATGACCCAGGACTATTTCCTGCATATGCTTATAAATGACCACAAGTCATGTAACAAATGTATGTTTTTCCTCAGCACACACAATTGCTAAAATTCTCAGATGAAAAAATTTTTTAAATTATAATGTAGCAGGGAAGAGAGGCAGAAAAGAAACAAGCAAGTCTGTGTTCTGATAATGTAGCAGGAGGGAGGGGATGGCATAGAGGAAGGTAAAACTTAAAAGAATCTAAACATGAAGAAGGTCACATAGCACTGGGGGTGGGGGTGAAGTAGCCAATAGAGTTGCATGCAGCCATATATAAACCTTGCTTCTTGCTTTTGTAACCTGCTTGCAAGGGTATATAAGGTAAGGCCCCTTTGCTCTCGGGGCTCAGCCTCTGGACACAAGTCCACTGAGTCTGTGCTGGCACAATAAAACACTGCTTCCTGCTGAACTGCCTTGGTATCCCGTTTTCCTGTCCTTGAGTATCCTGCAACAATAAAACAAAGACAAACATGCCGGGTTCTGGTGGCTCACACCTGTAATCCTAGCTACTCCGGAAGCAGAGACCAGGAGGACCACAGTTCAAAGCCAGCCAGGCCAAATAGTTCGTGATAACCTATGTTGAAAAAAATCCATCACAAAAAAAGGCTAGAGTCATGGCTCAAGGTGTAGGCCTTCAGTTCAAGTCACAGTACCACAAAAAGGAAAAAAAAAAACAAGTAGGACATACTTTTGTTGAATGAAGATTTTTTATGATCCTACAGCAGGATCAAATGCATGCCTGGGTAGAATAACAGTGAATGACATGCAAGCCCCACAACCCTTCAGATCACAGGGGAAATAACTGAGGAAGTTGGGGGTAGAAATGTAGCTCAATAGTAGAGTGAATGATCAGCATGTGCTAGGCCCTGGTTTTGATCTCCAGCAACAGAGGGGGCAAAAAAACAACAAAAAACTGGTATGAAGTACCAAGATCCTAACATTTCCAACCAGAAGACGCATGACTGAACCTAGGACTTGGAAATAGTATAAACCCAAGGTACTTCTCCTTTCTCAATTTCTCCTTTTGTGTAATGGTGGTATTAATACCACCTGCTTATGATGAGCAAGCGAGAGGTGTGAATCACACAGGTCTATATAGCGATACTTACCGGCAAACTGTTTATGTCTCTTAGAAACAGGCAGTTGTCAGTGGCTCACGCCTGTAACCCTAGCTACTTAGAAGGCAGAGATCAGGAGGATCATGATTCGAAGCCAGCCAAGGAAAAGAGTCTGTGAGACCCTATCTTGAAAATATCCAACACAAAAAACAGGGATTGATTAAATACAGTGTAATCACTTTAATTAATGTTACAAATGAATCTACTAATATATAAGGTATCTGTATAAGATTTTGGTTTTTTTTTTTTTTGGTACTGGGGCTTGAACTCAGGTCCTGCACCTCAAGCCACTCCACAAGCCCTATTTTTGTAAAGGGTTTTTCAAGATAAGGTCTCAAAGCACTATTTGTCTGGGTCAGCTTCGAGATGTAATCCTCCTGATCTCTGCCTCCTAAGTAGTTAGCATTACAGGCATGAGCCCCTGGCACCTGGCAATAGTTTTAATTTTTAAAAGCAAGTTAAAATATATGTAGTATGGTTTATTTACAGAACAAACATGAGCACATCTCTGTCTAGATTAATTACCTTAAATGGCTCTCTATAATCTACAAAATAAATCTTGGGAAAAAACTCTCAGTAAAAGCATGCCTCCTCATTTTTTAAAGTATAGTAGAAATACAGCATATCACCCTAAAACTCAAGAAGTTGGACCTCTCCAACTACAAACAGTAAGAACTCTAAGTAACACAGATATATTTTCCTACACTGATGAGAAATTCAGTATTCCTAGATTACAACACATTCTTTAGTTTCTGAAAACAAAATTTGTTTTGCATTAAGAGGTGCTAAAAGAGAGACCAGATATCTTTAAAGATATTCTAACCTTGAGCTGGCTCACTGGTAGGGTGCTTAATAGCATGTGAGATCATGGGTTCAAAAAGTAGGGAGGAGCCAGCATAATGGTACACATCTGTAATCCCAGAGCTACTTGGGAGGTGGAGGTGAGGACCATGATTTCAAGGCCAGCCCTGGCAAAAGTTAGCAAGACCCTATGTCAAAAAAAAAGGGGGGGAGGGCTGGTAAAATGGCTCAAGTTGTAAAAGCGTGAAGCCCTGAGTTCAAACCCAAGTGCTGCCAAAATGAAAATAAAGTAGTAAACAAAAGGGCCAGGGACACCGATCAAGTGGTAGGGTGTTCACCTAGCATGTGGAAGTCGCTGCATTCAGACCCCAAAACTGACAAAAAAAAAAAAGCTTTATCTTTTTTTTTTTTATTGTTTTATTATTCATATGTGCATACAAGGCTTGGGTCATTTCTCCCCCCTGCCCCCACTCCCTCCCTTACCACCCACTCTGCCTCCTCCCTCTTCCCCCCACCCCCTCAATACCCAGCAGAAACTATTTTGCTTTTATCTCTAATTTTGCTGAAGAGAGAGTATAAGCAATAATAGGAAGGAACAAGGGTTTTTGCTGGTTGAGATAAGGATAGCTATACAGGGAGTTGACTCACATTAATTTCCTGTGTGTGTGTGTGTTACCTTCTAGGTTAATTCTTTTTGAGGTAACCTTTTCTCTAGTTACTGGTCCCCTTTTCCTATTGGCCTCAATTGCTTTTAAGGTTTCTGCTTTAGTTTCTCTGCATTAAGGGCAACAAATGCTAGCTAGTTTTTTAGGTGTCTTACCTATCCTCACCCCTCCCTTGTGTGCTTTCACTTTTATCATGTGCTCAAAGTCCAATCCCCTTGTTGTGTTTGCCCTTGATCTAATGTCCACATATGAGGGAGAACATAGGATTTTTGGTCTTTTGGGCCAGGCTAACCTCACTCAGAATGATGTTCTCCAATTCCATCCATTTACCAGCGAATGATAACATTTCGTTCTTCTTCATGGCTGCATAAAATTCCATTGTGTATAGATACCACATTTTCTTAATCCATTCGTCAGTGGTGGGGCATCTTGGCTGTTTCCATAACTTGGCTATTGTGAATAGTGCCGCAATAAACATGGGTGTGCAGGTGCCTCTGGAGTAACCTGTGTCACAGTCTTTTGGGTATAACCTCAAGAGTGGTATTGTTGGATCAAATGGTAGAACAATGTTTAGCTTTTTAGGTAGCCTCCAAATTTTTTTCCAGGGTGGCTGTACTAGTTTACACTCCCACCAACAGTGTAAGAGGGTTCCTTTTTCCCCCCATCCTCGCCAACACCTGTTGGTGATGGTGTTGCTGATGATGGCTATTCTAACAGGGGTGAGGTAGAATCTTAGTGTGGTTTTAATTTGCATTTCCTTTATTGTTAGAGATGGTGAGCATTTTTTCATATGTTTTTTGGCCATTTGAGTTTCTTCTTTTGAGAAAGTTCTGTTTAGTTCACTTGCCTATTTCTTTATTGGTTCATTAGTTTTGGGAGAATTTAGTTTTTTAAGTTCCCTATATATTCTGGTTATCAGTCCTTTATTGGTGTGTAGCTGGCAAATATTTTCTCCCACTCTGTGGGTATTCTCTTCAGTTTAGAGACCATTTCTTTTGATGAACAGAAGCTTTTTAGCTTTATGAGGTCCCATTTATCTATGCTATCTCTTAGTTCCTGTGCTGCTGGGGTTTTGTTGAGAAAGTTTTTACCTATACCTACTAACTCCAGAGTATTTCCTACTCTTTCCTGTATCAACTTTAGAGTTTGTGGTCTGATATTAAGATCCTTGATCCATTTTGAGTTAATATTGGTATAGGCTGATATACATGGATCTAGTTTCAGTTTTTTGTAAACTGCTAACCAGTTTTCCCAGCAGTTTTTGTTGAAGAGGCTGCTATTTCTCCATCGTATATTTTTAGCTCCTTTGTCAAAGACAACTTGGTTATAGTTGTGTGGCTTCATATCTGGGTCCTCTATTCTGTTCTACTGGTCTTCATGTCTGTTTTTGTGCCAGACATGATACCTCCAGCATTGTTCTTTTGACTGCGTATTGCTTTGACTATTCATGGCCTCTTGTGTTTCCATATAAATTTCATGGTAGATTTTTCAATCTCTTTAATGAATGTCATTGGAATTTTGATGGGAATTGCATTAAACATGTAGATTACTTTTGGGAGTATCGACATTTTTACTATGTTGATTCTACCAATCCATGAGCATGGGAGATCTCTCCACTTTCTAAAGTTTTCCTCAATCTCTTTCTTCAGAAGATTATAGTTTTCCTTGTAGAGGTCATTCACATCCTTTGTTAGGTTTACTCCTAGGTATTTGATTTTTTTTTTTTGAGGCTATTGTAAATGGAATTGTTTTCATACATTCTTTTTCAGTTTGTTAGTGTATAGGAATGCTAATGATTTTTCTATGTTGATTTTATATCCTGCTACCTTGCTATAGCTATTGATGATGTCTAGAAGCTTCTGAGTGGAGTTTTTTGGGTCTTTAAGGTATAGGATCATGTTGTCTGCAAATAGGGTTATTTTGACGGTTTCTTTACCCATTTGTATTCCTTTTATTCCTTCTTCATGCCTAAATGCTCTGGCTAGGAATTCCAGTACTATGTTGAATAGAAGTGGAGATAGGGGGCATCCTTGTCTGGTTCCTGATTTTAGAGGGAATGGTTTCAGTTTTTCTCCAAGCTTTATCTTTTCTACTAACCCGCCTCTGGCTTTGATAACAATCAGGAAGTCAAATCTCCTCATCACCAGAAGCTTGTTCTAATCCTATCTGATTAGAGATGCTGGGGTTTTTCCTAGTGCACAGTCGCTTAGTGAAATAAAATACAACTTAAAAAAAAACAAACCTATTTCATGTGATTCCCACTCTTCACACAAATTAAAGGAAAGGATCCAAATCCAAGATGCAGGACCACTACTTATTCAAATGCCAACTAAACTCAAAGTCACTCTTCTAGATCATGTCTACCTTCTTTGACTCTGTGATGGCATGAGATACATAGCATATATGTATTCAACAGGTTTTAATGGAGCACAAAATGGAGATCAGGGTTCTGTCCCAAAGGAACTGATACCCCTGTTAGGAACAAACTGTTTATTTGATGTAGGAATACTTGTCATTTGGTTTGGTTTTTTTTTTTGCAGTACTGGGGTTTGAACTCAGGACCTATACCTTGAGGTACTCCACCAGCTCCTTTTTATGAAGGGTTTTTTCAAGTTACGGTCTTGCAAACTATTTGCCTGGGCTGACTTTGAACCATGATCCTCCTGATCTCTGCTTCCTGAGTAGCCAGGATTACAGGCGTGAGCCACTGGTACCCTGCTATCATTTTGGTTTTTAAGAGGACAGGTTAAAATAGATTAAGCACAGTTAGAGAATAGGAATAATCAAACAGACTTGAAAAGAAAATATACACACATAAATTAAAAAAGAACCTCCAGCAACTACACTTGGCAAAAAGGACTAAGACATTAAACAAGAAAATACATATATCCACATACAATTTCAGACAGGCTGATACTGCAAGTACCATAAAAAAAGAACAGAAAATCAGGGGAATATTACAAGGAATAAGGGGGAAGAGGCTGCTCCAGATCAGGTGGTAGGGAAGAGGTTGTAGGGAAGACCTACAGAGAAGGTGCTACTGAGCTGACAGACACCTGCATGACAAGGGAGAGCACAGAAGAACGAGGCAGTGCTTACAGGTTGATGGCAAGGTGAGACTGAGGCTAATGCGTTCAAGGAACACAAACAGCTGACTGTACAGATTCTGAGTCTAAAGTTCAGAAAGGCTTACAAGTATGTGCCTGATCTTTCATGCCTCTATCACTGCTGTGAGAAGACAGGTCCACACTGGCCCACTGGCCCAGGGAGGATGGAATGTGAAGCAGAGCCAACCAAGTCCAACCCTGATCAGTCAACTGTCATCTGACTTGCACATCCCAGAGAACAAGTATCTCCAATTTTAGGCCAGAAGTTGGCACTCTTTTTCTGCAAAGGGCAAATCAGTAAACACCTTAGACTATATAGGCCATATAGTTTCTGCCCCAACTATTCCATTCTGCCACTGTGCAAAATACAAAAGTAGCGATGAATAGACATGGCTGTGTTTCTAAACAATTCACCTTGTGGACACTGATAAGTGAATTATTTTTAAATTTTTTTTTGGAGATACTATGGCTTGAACTCAGGGCCTACCCCTTGAGCCACTCCACCAGCCCTTTTTTGTGATGGTTTTTTTCAAGATGAGGTATTACAAACTATTTACTGGGGCTGGCTTCGAACTGCGATCCTCCTGATCTCTGCCTCCTGAGTAGCTAGGATTACAGGCATGAGCCACCAGCACCTGGCTCATATAATTTTTATATTGTTGTGAAATACCATTCCTTTAATTCTTAAGTTATAAGTCACACAAAATAGGCATAGTTTGCTGCTCCCACTTTAAACCAGCAAATTTTAGGGTAACTTGTCACCAAACATTTTTTTTTTTTTTGTAGAAAAAGCAGTTTATTTATATGGAAAAAGCTACAGTAAGATCTGTAAAAGGTGTCAATGTAATATTGCCTATACAGAAAAAAATTCAAATGTGAATAGCAACAAAGAAAAGTTACACATCTTCCTACTGAGCAGTGCAATTAATTCACATTACAATAAATTTAGTCAAGTATAACAAAATCAAAACAAGTGTTTCTCCATAATCATACTGAGGATTACAGTGTAAAGATAATTTCAGGTTTAAGAAATCTGCGATCAATCTAAGTAACATCCTAATACAAGAGAAGTACAATTAATCCATCTAATTATCAGCTGTTGGGTCTTTCAATACTATTCACAGGAAAAAAGTAATGAGTTGACATACATGTAAATAGAATATATTTAGTCTATACAGTAAAAAAATACAAATTATAAAGTGAGCTAACAAATAATGAAATCTGAATACAGATTTATAAAAGTGACATCTTAGACAACACATATAGTACTTCTTATGTAAAACCATCTAGTTTCAGCAAAAAATAATTTGGTTGCTTTTCAGCTGCATTGTAGATCCTGTAAGCTGAAGATGCAGATGTCCAAGTATCTTAAAAACCATAATAAATGTCTTTCTCAATGCATACAAAATGATAAATGCTCTCATCACAGTCTTAAGGTATTTTTGGAAGTCTGTTTTGTCTTGCTTCAGAAACATTTAAAATGGATAAAATCAAAGGGTTTCATGGTACAATGAAACAGTAAACAGTGCTCAATTTACCGCTAATGTTGAAAAAAACCTAGATTCCAGTACTCTGGTATATGTGAAAGTTTTTTTGAATTTACATTGCATATTTCTGAGTCCATTCTCTTGCGTGTCTGTTCTATTTTTCTTTGGCTGATTTTTAGATTTGTTCAATATCTGGTACTAAGGGGTCATCTGGGTTAGGATCACAAAGCAGAGAACATATGGACAATAAAACTTTTGATACAGTCAAGGCTGGTGACCACTGAGACCTCAGGATGTCAAGACAAATACTTCTATTACTGTTTATTTTTGGATGGTAAATTTTTGTAGTGAAAGCAATCTTTGGTGGTTTAAAAGGATAGTCTGTCGGAAAATGCACAGTGAGAAAGAAGACACCACCTTGATGTGCGCTATCAGGAGGTCCCATAACAGTTGCTTGCCAGTGGAACAAGTCATCTCCCACGGGTCCAGCTGAACAGTGAGCCGGTGGACCACGTTGTAGATCACTTAATTCTTTCTGAGTCCGCTTCAGCGCCATCGGTCAGGAAGGGCGGCGGGGACACAGGGCGGCTGCGGGGCGTTGCGGGCTCGGCTCTCTGGCTGCTGTGCAGGCTCAGCCCAGTGGGTCCCCGGCTCGCCGTTCGCTGGCTCGCTCCGGGCGGGCTCCGGTGCTGCTCCGTGCGCGCCCGATGCGCGAGTGTCGTCACCGAACATTTTTGTAGAAACAGTTACATGATACAGGTTGCTCAGAGTGGCATATTTAGGGTCCTATAAACAGCCCGTAGGAAGGAGTCCGGATTTTCTTCTATGTGCAATGGGCAAGATGCAACCTGACTCACATTTTTTAAACGAGTCTTTGGTTGTATTTAAAGAATGGATTAGAATGGAGCAAGAGTGGTGAGATAATGCTGTCTATTTATATTAGCTAGATTAGCACATTCTGGTTGAATGCTTAAAGGAGCACCTCTGAAACTTTTTGGTACCAGAACCCCTTTCATTTCTTACAAATTACTGAAGACTCCAAGGAACTTTTTAAAACATACATAGATTAGGTCTACTGATATTCACTATATTCAAATGAAAACTGAGGAAAATTATTTATTCGAAAATAAATATGAAGGCTGGGGAATGCAGCCAGATGGCAGAGCACTTGCCCATCATGGACAAGGCCTTGAGTTTGATCCCCAGAACCAACAAAAGAAAAATACAAACATCTATTATGAATTAACATACTTCTCGTCAAAAATAACTATACTTTCAAAAACAAAAACAAAAAATTCAATGAAAAAAGTGGTGTGTTTTTGTATTGCTTTTTTTGGCAGTACTGGAGTTTGAACTCAGGCCCCATGCTTGCTAGGCCTTCTTACCTCTTGAGCCATTCTGACAGTTTTTTTGGGTTGGGTATTTTTGAGATAGGATCTCAAGAACGGTTTGCTCAGAGCTAGCTTTAAACCATTTTGAATGGGTGATCTTCCCATTCAAAAGTAGCTAGGATTATAGGCGTGAGCCACAGCTGCCCAGTTTTTGTTTTTTGAGAATCTCTCTAAGTAGCCTGGACTGGCCTGTGCTACCACGTCCTGTTATAGTTCTTTCTTTTTTTAAATTTTTTGTTTTTTGATGGCACTGAGGTTTGCACTCAGGGCCTCAAGCTTGCTAGGTAGGTGCTCTACCACTTGAGCCACTCAGCCAGCCCTTCTTTGTGATGGACTTTTTTTGGAAATAGGGTCTCAAAACTATTTGCCTGGGGCTAACTTTGATCCTCTTGATCTCTGCCTCCTGAGTAGCTAGGATTATAGGCACAAGCCTGTGCACTTGGCTCTGTGGTATTACTTTCTAACTTTGCAACTCTCTTTAATATCTGGCTTAACAGAAGAGAAATGGCCTGTTTGTTCTGCTTGGGCGTTGTAAAGTCACATGTCCTATAGGGCTAGAGAAAACTCCAATGTACTGTGTCATGAGAGGAAGAGAGTAAATAAAGGAGGCAAATAGTGTGTTAGTGCTACCGAAAAAAATAATTTGTGGGGGAAGGTGGAGGCACATGGAAATATAATGGAGGGGGTAAACTTGTTCAAAATACACTGTATGGAATTATCACAATGAAATCCCCTTGTATTATTATTGTATGCTAATTTCTTTTTAAAAAGAAAGAAAGAAATATTTTTACCCTGAGGGCCACAGAAAAGGGTGCCAGGTACCTAGTAGTACTAAGAGAGAGAGAAAAAGAGAGAGAGAGAGAGATGCTGACTTGTCAAATTCAACTGTGGTTTCCAGAGATTTTGAAAAAAGAGCTTTTTTTGGGACCCCAGCCTGCCTGATATTTTGATGCTGTTGTCTATATTCCTTGATGGTTTTGGGAGGAAGGTTAAGCACTCACAGAAGTGCATCCTGGATTCAGGCTGCCATTGCTTGGTCACTGGCAGTTATTCCATATTGAAATAATGTCCTTCTGGAATAAGACAGACCACAGCCCCACAGATCTCTTCCCCAAGCAAGAACTGCAACCCAACGTGGCCAGCATGAGATTCTCCTAGCAATGGAAGCCAAGCCCTTCCACAACCCAATAATCCACATCATCATTTTTACTCTCATCATCCTCTCATGTGGGTTTAATTCCTTCTTAGAAGAGAGATGGAAGTCATGGTGCCTGTCATGTTCCTGGGACACACACCATGTAGTTATAAAACTTCCAGAAATGCTCCACAGAGGCAAAGGTGCCAATCTGTTATTCTGTGGACAGCTCTGTGAGCTGAGGGCACATCAGAGGGTCCACCTGGCACACCAGAAAGCATTGCTGAACTCAGGGATGCTCTTCTGGTTCGGGGGCACTGCTGCTCTAACTCGGCTCACTCCATTGTTCCTCCCCACCACCTTTCTGTGTGCTGTTTTCTTCATTCTGACGGCTGTCTGGTGTTGAATTACATGTATCCCCTCGTTACTGTTGCTTCCCCACAGGATCACTTTGCTTGCCCACTTCCCTCTCTGGACTGTGAGTTCATCTTGTGTCTCTAGTAAGCAGAAGAAAAACCTGGCAATGAGTAAACACATCCATAAATCTGTCACATGAACAACTTCTGAAAACTTGGTAAGGCAGCTTTATGAATTTAGAACTAGTGAAACAGAAATGAAGCTAAGGGAATGAGGTAGTGAAAAAAAAAAGCAGTATATCAAGCGGAAACAATAAACTAGAATCCTAAAAGAGACAATTTTAGGATGTAATTTTAAAGTAGGCCATATGACTTTTTAGTCTGATCAGACTTAAGTCTGTAATACTTCTGAAAAATCACTTTTTGCCCTGCTTAATTTAGCACATATATGAATCACCCACACGGTGACTAATCACCTGCTAAAGATACTGCATCTGGATCACAAGATGGGAACAAATGTTCCAAGACTGGAAAAAATGTAAAAAACATATTGTGACTATACACCATTAGTTATACTGGTTTGTTACATTCTAGAAAGCACTAGAGAGGAAGTGTACATCATAATTACAAAGCACAAGCTGTAGAATTAATAAAGCACCTGCCCTCCCTGCTGTCATATCAAACATAATAAGCATACTAAGGCGATCATTGAGAGTTTCCTGCACTGCCTCTAGGGAGAGACTGATAATGGGGAGCAGCCAGAGGTGGGGCTCCTGCTCTGTCTTCATGAGCATCATGGCCAAAGAGAATAGTCCTAGAGGAGACATACAGCACCTAATTAGCATTTACTGACCATCTTCTACCAGGCTCTTCACAGGTGCCTTGTGTACATCAGCCACCTCATTTAGTCCAGCTGCCCTCACTAGGTCCAATCATGATCAGCGAACAAAAATCAATTTTGATGCCCATTGCATTCATTCAACAAATGATTTTTTTTTTTTTTTGGCAGCACTGGGGTTTGAACTCAAGGCCTATACCTTGAGCCACCCTGCCAGCATTTTTGTGATTTTTTTTTTTTTTCTAGATAGGGTCTCTTGAACTATTTGCCCAGGCTGGCTTAGAAACATGATCCTCCTGATCTCTGACTCCTGGGTAGCTAGGATTACAGACATGAGCCACTGGAACCCAGCCAACAAATTTTCACTGAATATCTACAGTTGGGGTCCAGGAGAACAAATTAACGGATCTATCTTGCTCACTTTTGTATCTCAGGGTGTTAACAGTGTTTGGCAAACATAAGACCATTTGACTGGGTCTCCTAAACCTCTCAAGTTTATCCACTTCTCTTTCTGTGCCCTTCCACCAGCCTAGTCCAAGGCTCCTACAGGCAACCCTGCAGCCATTCTCGCTCTAATTCAGGATTTCTCAACCTTTGTAACACTGATATTTGGGCCTGATGACTCTGTGTGGTGTGGCTGTCCTATGCATCACAGAAAGTTTAGCAGTCGTCCTGACTTCCATTTTACTAGCTGCCAGTACAAAATAACCTATAATGGTACTCCACTGTTCTCAGACAAACACCAAAGTCCCCCAAACATCTACTCTACCAGGTGCTGGGGAAAGGGCACTGCCAACTACACCAATTACCCTTAGATCCACTTTTTCGTGCTATCTCCCCCTACAATGGCATTTGTTTACCTTCTCAAGTGTTCCCCCAACTTCAAGGCCCTCACTCTGTTTCCTTGGCAGAGACAGGGCATAGTTTCTCAAACTTCAACCTTCAATGATGGCACACTATGAAATGTCTGTGTGTGTAGTGGCGGGCGGGGGGAACTGTGCAAATCACCACCAACTGAGAACCACTTCCAGGAGCAGACCTGCCCTAATCCGCCCTCTGCCTGGTCCAGGAGATCAGAGGGTGCTTTTCAGAAGCAGCTGGCATTCTGTAACTGCAGCTCCACCTCATCTAAGGACAAGGGTGGAAATCTCTTTCCCACCCCCTCAGGTCCAGGAAAAGGGCTCCACAGGATCACCAAAGGAACTCACTGTGGCTTCATGGAGTGGTGAGCACCATGCTTGTCTCACATCTGAGAAATAGAAAGGGCTGGTTGACTAACTGCTCTGCGGACAAGAGCAGTGCTCACTACATGGAATCAACTCACACTCCCTAGCTGGAAGAAAGAATGGAGTACTGTGTAACAGATTGTAGATAAAGCCCAGGACCTCCATGACAGGAAGTTCTGGTGTCATCAGATTCCAGGGACTCCAGAAGGAGTAAGTGGCCAGTTTAAATGAAGAAGCATTTGGTCTCACCAGGGTAGAGCAAGTGATGGTTCTAGGCTTGGTGGTGGGTGTGGTCTCTGATGGATAGCCCTTTGAAAGCACTCAGGAAAGAACAAGCTTTGACACTTGTAAATTCCAGACAGCTCCCACACCTGTGTAGGAAGACCTTCCTGCTCTCATTTCCTTGCCGGCTTCTGCATGCTTACAGGGGTCAGAAATAGGGGCGAGGAGAGAGAAGTCCATGTGCCATGCTCCTCTCATCAACTGTGGACTTTCTGCCTGGCACAGGCCAGAGCTAGAGGGGGCAAGAGGCTTCAACTTTAGCTCTGAACTCTGTTCTGCCTTGAGACTCACCAACCACTCTAATTGCCAAAGTGACGTTTTGCTTCGTGGTCACTACAGTGACCACGGGAGATTTTATCACCTAGGAGTGATAGATGGACCAGACCCACCTAAGGGCATATTATTCAACAGGACAATCACAGCCAATTGTCCACCAAGTATCACTTACCTGTTTTTCACCCCCACACCTTACAAACACTCAGGGGTTCATTTAGGAATGGCTAAGACTAATGCCAGGAGAGGACTGCTAAGGTCTTGGGCAAGTTCTACTTCTAACTTCTGTGAGAGCTTTCAAAAGTTGGGAGAAATTCCAAATTGTTATGGGAATTATTGTGAAACAATGGCTGGACTCATGGATGAAAAAGAACCATGACGATCACCATGCACCATCAGGAAGGAAGTGGCATATCTGTATGTAAGCAGCTTTGTAAATTCCAACTTTTAAGACTGAGAAGGAAGCTGGGAGCCGGTGGCTCACAACTGTAATTCTAACTACTCAGGAGACAGAGATCAGGAGGATCGAGGTTCGAAGCCAGCCTGGGCAAATAGTTCTTGAGACCCCCATCTCAAAAAACACCCATCACACACACAAAAAAAATTTATGTGGCACATTTGAGCTGGTTTAACAAAGTTCCAAATAAGAATGTAAGTTTCACAAATCTACAAACAAAACAGTAAAGATCAAAACAACCCACTTTTGCATTTTTTATAACAAGGCATAAGGCTGATGGCTATCACAGAAAGGTAATGTTTCGACCCTGGTGGCTAGGACACCTGTTCTCTGCCTATACTTTGATAACAGACTCACTTTTATTCTCTGGAGAAGCCCTCTTGGCTCATGTGGTTCAGTTGTGACTGTCAGCCCCACCTATTCCCCTAGCTCTGGAGATGACCCAGGTGGTTGACAAGGCTATAACAAGGGTATTTGATCCCTGGGCTATGCAGGCAGGCAGCTCTGGGTCAAGCTGCCACTAATGAGGACTATCTCTTTGCTGTAATACTAAACTGGTAGAATAGAAGCTGGCTTAAGAGGGAGAGTACCTGCCTAAGAAGTGTGAGGCCCTGAGTTTAAACCCCAGTACCTCCAAAAAGAAAAATGTAAGAAGGTGGAGTTGCCAGCAGCAACCTTACTCCCATACGGGTAGAGCCTGCCTGAGAAGTAAACCAGAACAGAGCTGTACAACAGGACAAAAAGAGATTCCTGATAATACCATCTGAGCACCTCAACCCAACCCTGCCAAAGGTTCACCCAGTACCCATCAATTATGCCAGTTTTGAGCTGGGTGTAATGCACATGCCTGTAATCCCAGCACTCGGAAGGCAGAGGCAGCAAGATTTCCTTGTTGTTTTTGATAGGGTCTTGCCACTTTTGCCCAGGCTGACCTCAAACTCTCAATCCTTCTGCCTCTGCCTCCAGAGTAGATGGGATTACAGATGTGAACTACCATGCCCAGCAAACTATCTTTTTTCTTAAGCCAGGGCTGAGTTGCGATTCTGCACTTGCTGCCTAATGCTGTTAATTAATACTAGCAGTAATTTTTAAACAACTAGTAATTGTTGTTCCTAGTTGTAACTCAGAATCAAGTTATTCCTAAAAGTTCTTACCACCTAAAATACTCTTTCTCTCCTCTGTTTAGACTCCTTCTCTTCCCAAAACCTCATGCCTCCATGTAAAAGTCTCTGAACTTTGTCTAAGGGGTTTCAACTCATAATTTTCTTCCCTTCTGCTGACTTTCTAAGCAGTTATTGTAAACCCATTCTGGCATGCAATTACTTACTCCTTGTATCACTCCACAGTCCTCATGTGCACTGTGGCTTCATCTCACCTAAACAAGGATGGCCAAAGGCCTGAGCTATAATTCTTTGTATCTCTAATAGCAACTTCCACCATACTACATTCATCCTAAGAACAGGCCTCAGGTTTCAAGAGAAAGTTACCAAAACTACCTACCCACCCATCCAACCAGTGTTCCTTTGGCACCAACTGGGTACTAAGCACTTTCTAGGTGCTAAAGACACAGAAGGGAAGAAAAAAGACAAGGTCCCTGCTTTGATAGTTAGCTGGGCTGCATATCACCCTCACATCCCCCACAAAAGATGTTTTGAGAAAAGCTGTGTAGTCCCTGGCATTTTTCTATTCAACACAAATTCCTTTCATATTATATAGTTCATATTTCTTTTTAAAATTTTTTTATCTTATCTGAAAAATAATAGTTCATGCTTCTTATGTGAAACACCCAATAAACATACAATCATAGCTAACTAAAATGGAAGTAAGGGTCTTAGACATCTAGTCTAGTAGCTTTAAAACATTATTTTATTTTTATTTATTTGGAGACAAGATCTTGCTATGTAGCCCAGGCTGACCCTGAACTCTCCATCCTCCTGCCTTAGCCTCCTACATACTGGGATTATAGGTGTGCCCCATCATGCCAGTCTAAAACATATTTATTTATTTATCAAGGTAGTACTCGGGGGTTGAACTCAGGGTCCACAATTGCTAGGCAGGTGCTGTGCCACTTGAGCCACTCCCAGTACTTATTTTTTTTTTAACAATGAAACTTTTTCCACCAAAAAAACAAATAAATAGCAGGGTGATAGTGGCTCATGCCTGTAGTCCTAACTAGTCAGGAGGCAGGGCTCAGAAGGATTAAGGTTCAAAGCCAGCCCAGGCAAATAGTTCACAAGACCCTATCCTGAAAAAACCCATCACTCACACACACACACACAGGCTGGTGGAGTGGCTCAAGATACAGTCCCTGAGTTCAAGCCCCAGTATCATAAAAAATAAAATAAAATATAAATAAATAAATGAAGTGGATAAGAGGGACTGCCCTCACCCCACAAAGCAGCTGGAAGTAATTCACTTCACCTATCTGTTGCCTTTGACCAAGAGCACACCCAAAATATATCTGCTTGATTAGTGGAGTAACCAAATATAAACTAATTAATTCCTTTCTTGAAATGGCACCAGTAGGGCTGGTGGAGTGGCTCAAGCGGTAGAGCGCTGCCCTAGCAAGTTTAAGGCCCTGAGTTCAAACCCCAGGGCCACCAAGAAAGAAAGATAATTGAGCCAGTAAGAGAAACTAATCACTAAGGCAGAAGGTACTGGAGTTATACCCAGTTTTCAATCCACCTTTTCATTGAACAATACTATCTCATAATCCAAAGTAGCAATAAAAAATAGGCAAGCAAAAGGAAGCAAAGAAGCCAGAGAAAAATCAGTATCCAGTAGGAGAAGCCTTTACCTGAAGTATCCACCTTCCTTATGTAAGTTATTTTGGAGATATTTACTTCCATAGTTAGTTCACATAAGTGATGTATTTCACACACACATACAGAAACACATTGGTAACAATATATATGTGCCAGTTACCTACAATCTTCTATTCACAATCTGAAATCCAAATACCAGATAGTTTTGTACCCTCTTTGGCAGTAAAACTTGACCTGACTTGAACTCATTTAATAACAAAACTTGACCTAAACTGACATGAGGCTATTTATAGTCTGTATTTTCCTCACTGGATGTATGAGTATTCACATATCTCACTGTAAAAGATATGATGTTCAATTATAAAACAACAAAGTAGTTCCAAAAGCTTGAGACAAGGAGTTGTGGACTTGTACAGAAATGTTTCAACTAAATAATGATAGCCCTGAAAGAAATTTTTACCTCAAAAGCACATGTCTTGAAATTTAGTCAATAGCAACTCGATAGAACAAATACTTAAAATCACAAGTTTCTGAGCTGGGAAGGCTCTCAGGGCATACTTAATCTAGTACCCTCATTTCTAAATGGGGAAACTGAGGCTCCCAGAGGCCACATGACTTCTCAAGTCAATTAGCTTGCAACAGATGAGCTTCTCCCTACTGCCCTCAGCCAAAGCACTTCTGTGACAGTTAGTCCTCATTCTGAAGGCCCACCCTGTGGAAAATCACCTGGATCCAGTTCTGCCTGGTTGATCAGAATTCCCAAGAGTTCTACAGAAAGTACTTGGCTCAAATTGGTTTTTTAATAATTTTCTCCCTCAATTACACTTTTCTCAAAATGTGGATGAATATACAAATGACCTATGAAAATAGTGACCAATACCTTTCATACTAAGAAGGGAAAAAAGATAGTGAATTCATAGTTAACAACAATCTTCTTAGTCTTGCATCCCCCTACAATTAACAAGTAGTTATTAACAAGTTGGTGTTATTAACTCTATGAAGAAAGTATTGTTTCAAAATAAAGATTGAGAACATAAACTAGTTGATGATAATCAATAATAACTAATAACTGTGCAAGATGCTTTATGAACAGGTCTTACTTAATCCTCGCTATCAACCCTGCAAGGAAGGTATTCTTGTGTTTATCTTAAAGAAGGAAGCTCAGAGAAGTTAAGTACCCTTTCCAAGATCAGACAAGGGAGAACCTGGGATGCTTAAGAAACCATAGGAAACCAGTTATGGTGCACACCTATAATCCCAGCATTTGGGAGGCTGAGGCAGGAGGTCCATGAGTTCAAAGACAGCCTGAGCTACACAGTGAGACCCTCTCTCAAAAAGCAAACAAACAACAAAACCATAAAGAGGTATGCTTAGGAGTATAGGCTTAAAGCTAGGCTGCCTTAGTCTGAACATTAGCTTGTGCAATGGCTCAGTTTCATCACCTGTGAAATGAGTACAGTAACAGTACCCAACTCACGGGAGACGCTGTGAGGATTAAGTTAGCATGCAAGGGAGTTGAGGAATGCCTCACACATTTGGTAAGGCCTACATAGGTAGCAATCATTGTCATAATCGCTAACTGCAGCCAGCACTGAAATCCAGACCTGCCTCACTGTGCAGCTCCTCTTTTCCACTGTGCTGCAAAGTGAACCACCGTCAGCTGCCTCCACTTTCCTGCCTCTATCTCTCCCGCCACCTGTTGATGTGTTTTTGCCTCTGTTCCAAACTTTAAGGTCTGTAGTCACTTCCTGTCTGAAAAATGTCCCTTTTTGTTGTTGTAAATGCATGAAAGGGGAAAAAAAAGGAGCATAAAATAAAAAGAATTCTAATTGACACCTTTGAGTCACCTTTACGCTGCATGGGAGTTAATAAACAGCTAACTTAAAATTAACCAGATTTTAAAAAATCATCCAAGTCAATATGGTGGTGCACCCCTGTAATTTCAGCACTCAGAAACTGAGGCAGGAGGATCAAGAGTTCAAGGTCAGCCTAAGCTACACAGTGATACCACAAAACAAAACCAATCACCAAAACAACAACAAATCATCCAAAAGCAGTAAGGCACTTAACTATATATAGACATATTAAGTTGTAACACATGAAACAAAAATAGAACAGCAGGGAATAATATCCTATAGTAGCTATTCCACACCTACAAGTCAGGGATTTTCTCACCCTTATATAAGACTTAATTTTCTCCAGTTCTTAAAACTACTAAAAGTACAGGACTGGCAATGTGCCTTACAATTCAGCTGGCCATTAACCAAATGCTTAGTCTGCATACTCTGCCAGTACCTGGCACTGTGCTTGGCGAAGGGTTATAGCTCCTCCCTGATGGAGCTTACAATTCAGAATGGGTACAACTTCTTGCACATGTCTTTTCTGACATTTCTAAAAAACATTCTGTTAATTTTAAAACCTTTTGCAGCCTCTTACTAAAAACAACAACAAAAAAATTAGGGAGACAGATTTCAAATCACTAGAAAATGCAGCTTTTCTCCACTGCCAAAAGTGGTGTAGTCTAAAAATCATACACGTGTTCTTCCAGCTCTGACCTGCTCCTAGTCTGTGTACATTTGTTAAAAATGAAGAATACCTTACAAGACTGTCAACAGGCAGAGCCCCGTGGCTCACACATGTAATCCTAGCTACAGGAGGCAGAGATCATGAGGATCTTGGTTTGAAGCCAGCCCTGGGGCAACAGTTCCCAAGACCCTATCTCCAAAATACTCAACACAAAACAGGGCTGGTGGAATGGTTCAAGTGGTAGAGCTGAGAGTTCAACGCCATCGAGCAAAAAAATAAATAAAAATTCCCAACACACACACATAAAAACAAGGCTGGCAAGATGAATTCCAACCCAGTTCTGCCCCCCCACAAAAGACTGTCAATAAAATAATGAAGTAATTATGAAATCTAAACCAAAGGTTTATTTTGGTGTGGAGACAATGTTTAAGGTATATATCCAATGGGACATAAAATCCACTTAACCTAGCTATTCCCACCTCCCAAACCTGTTGCCTGGACCCTCTGAAAAGAGTTTACAGCCTAACTGAATTACTTTATTTCCCATTAACCAAGGGTAAATCAAGAAAGGCCCGGCTGGTGTGATCTAAATCATTAGCATATCCCATGACGCAAGGGCCAGCGCTGGCTCCTAAGAGGTTGGGGGCTGGAGTCCAAGACAGTTATCCAGTCCTGGTCACCTGACAGGGGCCCTGCTCTCCGCTGATCTCGGGAGGGGAAGAAGCACTTGGAGCCGCCAGGATGGCTTTCACACCGCGTGTGCACGCCTACAGGGCCTCCACGTGCTGACCGACCTACCGCCTTCCAAAACCGACCGAAAGTGGAAAAGGGTTTAACAAACAACAAAAAATCCCCTTTCACACTGACAACACACTGTCCCCACGACAAAGTCTCGTGCCAAAAAAAAAAAAAGTTTTGAGATCCGAGAAGTGAAGGGATTAAGGAGATAAGGTGCTCTGCCAAAGGTGACAAGATTTAGCGGGGAGATCTAGAGGAGAGAAGCTGAAGGAGGGGCAGGGAAGGGGGTTCAGGGGCGCTACGGAAGAAATGGGGAAGGGCAGCCTCCAGACTCGGGAGGGGAGGGGACTTCACTGGGGTCCCCGGGGTGGCACCTGGGAGGAGGGGACTCGGCAGGACGAGTGTCCCCCACCCCGGCCCTGGTGCGGATGCTGCGCGCGGGGCGGGAGGAGCGGCGCAGAGGACCTCGGGGGTCCGCGGCTGCGGAGGACCGGGCGCGGCGACAGCGCGAGCCGCTACTCACCTCTCCGAACTGCAAGGCCGAGACGATGGTGACGACGACGCCCACGAAACAGACGTAGAGCCCATACCTGTGGGACAGGCAGGTATAGGTCTGTCGCTGGAGGAGCTTGAGCAGCATCACCCAGGCCGCCGCCACGCCACGCCACGCCACGCCCAGAGGAGCCGCCGCCACTTCAGCGAGCCGCCATTCAAGGCCCCGGCCGGGCCGCCGCGCTCAGGTCACAGCCTCCGGTCGCCGCGCATCGCCGCTCCGGGGTCGGACGCCCGCTCGGCTCCGCGCCGCGGCCGCCGCTTCCGGGAGCCGGGAGCCCACGCCCTCGGCGCGGCGGAGGCGGACCTGAGGCCCGCAAGGCGGCTGACGCCGCCTGGGTCGGCTGGGAAGAGCCAGCGGCAGCAGGGTCGCCAGCGCCACCCGGCGGCCGGAGGGGCAAGAACACAAGTGTGCGCTCTCCATCTGCGCGTGCGCGGTGGGCTCTGCGGGCTGGGCCGGCATCCGCCCATCGGATTGGACAGGCACCAGCGGGAGGACCCGCCCCTGTAGCTAGGCAGTGCCACAGACCTTGCTACCGTACCGTGACTATTTTTGTACAGAAGACGTTATTTGGGCTGGGATGTAGCTCGGTGGTACAGCGCTTGCCTAGCATGCGTGAGGCCCTGGGTTCGATCCCAGCACCAAAAAAGAAAAGACAAAAAAAAAAACCTCTCCCCAAAAAAAAAACCTTTTCTACACTGAACTAAGATATTGTGGTTTTTCATAGCTTTTAACAGGAGATGCCATATTGCTGTATGGAACTTCCCTCCACAATCATAGTCTTTGAAAGAGAAAGCCTTTGGGCTAATATATCCAAAACGAACTAAATTCATTTATTCACTAAGTCTGTGATTAGTGCCTGATGAAGCACAGTGCTCACTGTTGGGTATTTAAAAATGAACTAGAGGCCAGGCGCTGGTGGCTCACGCCTGTAATCCTAGCTACTCAGGAGGCAAAGATCAGGAGGATCGTGGTTCCAGCAGGGGCAAATAGTTCACATGACCCTATCTTGAAAATACCCATCGCAAAAAAAGGGGGGTGTCAAAGTGGCTCAAGCTGTAAGAGTACCTGTCTAGCAGGCATGCAGACCCTGAGTTCAAACCCCAGTACCATTAAGAAAAAAATGAATTAGTTTGGTCGCTGTTGCTAAGGAGTCTAGTGAGAGAAATAAACATGTAAAACCCACTAAATTCAAAAAGTATTATGATTGAACCAACCAAGGTATGGCCAACTAGCTCTACTTTTACATTAGGTTGTTTCCAAGCCCAAAAGCAAACAGGGAGTCCATCATGGACTGAAACTTCCAAAACTGTAAGTTTCTTTGTAAGTTGACTATTTTGGGCATTTGTTACAGTAACAGAAAGCTGACTAACAGAGATAATATGGAAGACAGGGATTAAGGACTAGAGAAGATGTGTGGAAAGAGAAGTTTCATGCAGGGTGCACCATGCTGCAGGCTCTAATGAAGGGAAGAGGGGCTAGAAGTTCAGTGAGATGTAATTAGAGAGTTTGACAGGGCCTTGAGGGCTATATCAAGAATAAAGGACTTGCTGGTCGCTGGTGGCTGCCCAGTACTGCCAAAAAAAAAAAAAAAAAAGAATTCTAATAAAACACAAGAAACAAAATGGTCAGATACATATGAATTCTTCTTGTTGTGGAGCTTTTTGGCAGTATTAGGGCTTGAACTCAGGGCCTCACACTTATTAGGCAGGCACTCTACCACTTGAGCCATACTGCCAGTCCTTTTTTATATTGGATATTTTTCAGATAGTATCTTTTGAACTATTTGCCTGGGCTGGCTTTGAACCTCTATCCTCCTGATCTCTGCCTGCTGAGTAGCTAGGATTACAGGCTTAAGCCACCGGCCCCCAGCTGGCACGTGTCTTTTTTTTTTATTAGCATAAGTTAATTGTACAAAGAGGTTTCATTGCGATATTTCTATATATGTGCATAATGTACTTTGATCGAATTCACCATGTCTATTGTAGTCTTTTAGTCCCCTTCCTGTCCCCCCTCTTTAAACAGTATTTAGTGGGTTTTAATATGCTATCTTTATATATATTCATAAGGTACCTTGATTATGTTTACTCCCCAGCACTCTCTCCTTTTCCCCTCCATCCTTGCTTGTTTTGTTTTTTTGCAGTGCTGGGGATTGAACCCAGGCCTCATGTATTTTTTTTAATAAATCTTTTCAAAGCTATATATTTCTCAGGAAGCATTAATTTTATTGCATCCCATAGATACTGACATGAAATACAGCTGCACAGTGGGAGTTAGGGGTCTGTCCTGAGTGTCAGGATTTTGCACACTGTGTTCCCCATCAGGGGAACCATGGCAAGGTAGTCAGCAAACCATGCCAGGGTGGCCAGGTCACTGAGAGACTGTGCTCACCACTCCGATTCTCACATACTCACATATTAACTCACCATGCAGCAGAAGAAAGAAAACACAAAAACCACAGAAGAATCTGGGAGGAACCACCTTCTCCCTGCAATAGCCCTTTATCGTCCTCTACTGGCAAAGCTGAACATCACACTGACAGCAAAGGAGCTCTGCTTAGAGTCCAGTCCATTAACACAGACAGCCAGGCTTTCAGGGGATGAATCTGGAGATGAGAGACAACTAATTAGTGGCACAACCCTGAAGGTAGGGTTCCAGGTATAAACTGGGTTCTAATCAGATGAATTTACAGACTTTAATCTGGAAGTGAGTTACATGTTGAGAGAGAGATGCAGGGCAAAGGGTACCTGTATTTGCTAGTGTGGGCCAGGACAGATGTGTTGTAGTTCTGCAGCCAACATTGCTTCTGAGGAAGGCCTCGTGATGCTGCCCGCTCTGATCCTGGCACTCAGAGCTCCCGTGGTAACTCAGTTAAGCCGAGGTCTTAGGAGCTCATCCTACAAATTCAACCTAAAGTTCCTTTATTAAGTCTTCCTAATGGTCCATAGGTGAACCAACTTAATCCCTCTCTGCTTAAAGCTGCAAATGGATCTGTAACCTACAAATAATTACTCTGACCCAAATACAGTTAGAGAATGTCATCTGTATGACACTAACTCATTGGAATTCATTGAGGTTTCCTTGGTTGCCTGGGTCACATGGTCCATTTTTGTGTGGTTTCAGGTTTGCTCAACAGAATATTACTCTCTCTCTCTCTCTCTTTCTCTTTCTCTCTCAGCTCCTAATTTCTTCTATTTCAGCTCTCTTAAGCCATCCATTTGACAATTAGGTCTAAATATTTTCCAAAATGAATGTCAATTCCCTGTGATGTACTTTGCAGAATGTTCTCACTTACAAAAGCTGATTCCTCCCCTTAGTTTTGAAAGTTTGTTCCATTTCCTGATCTCCAAGATCTTGGAGTTTTCTTTAGTTTTCCTCCTTAAACCAAAGCAGTGGGCACTCAACAGATATATTTGATTATTCATGAACTGATTATCTGACACATTACAATGTCAAGTGCATAGTTAAATAGGAAGACTTTCACATCATGCAATCTACCTTCCAGAAGACTGTTTGTGCTCTGCTACTTTGTTGCAACACTTAGGCAATGCTCTAAATTTACAATAGTCATTATAAAGGTGTTGGGAAAAAAAACTGAACTAGGCGTGTTGGTGCACCATGTCTTAGCACTCACAGGAGGCTAAGGCAGGAGGTTCGTAAGTTCAAGGCCAGCCTGGTCTACATAGCAAGACCTTGTCTAATGAAAGAAAAGTCAAAAACCCTATTTTTCCTCTACCCTCACACCACAATCAACCTATGGCCTCAAAAAAGTGGGGATTTCTCCCACCAGCAAGCAATCAAGCAGTCAATTCTGCAACAGTGGACACTGGGGTGTCCTCTAATCCTATTCAATTATGAGACTATCTACTCATATGAACTCCCACAGGTTGGGATATCCCGTGCCCAAGACTGCCCCCTGTCTTTTAAGCCCCCATCACACCCCCCACCATGTTTCACAGATGTTTCTAATGCACAAACTATAAACTGGGCTTCCCACAACCCCCTTCTTGGGTTCAATCAATTTGCTTGACTGCTCACAGAACTCCTTACCAGTTCATTATAACAGATACAAATGAAAAGATGTGTAGGTCAAGGTAGGGGGGAAGAGATGTGGAGTTCCGATGCCTTCTCCAGGTGTACTTCCTTCCACGTGTTTAGCTTTCGGAAGCTTGTCCTTTTGGATTTTTATGGAGGTGTCATCATATAGGTATGATTGCTGATAGACCAGGTAAAGAAGCCCAGCGAGGCCTGTCTAATTACATTTGTCTTGACCTCATTCCTCCCTTCAGGGTATAGGGCAGGACCCTCTGGAATAAAGAGGGCCCTATACCCTACTATCAGACAGAGGGTAGGTCAAAGAATTTCTTTATGGCTTGCTGGAGACAAAAGGACAGGGGGAAATTAGAGTTTGTATAACCTACTGTGGGAAAGAGAAATTATAGTTTCTGTGGTCTGCCTTAGGAAGGAGTTATAAATAAGGAACCATGGGTGATTTATAAATCATGCATAAAATATATAAAGTGATGTTTATGTATATATCATATTTACATTATAGTAACCAACTCCAAGAAAACTGTATAAATTCAAGTGACACGAGTAATATAGTTATAGCACTAAATTCCATAGTTAATTTATCTAACCTGCAAATGTCACAGTGGAAGATGAATTAACAGGTGCCTCTGACCTTTCAGGGTAAAAGAGTGAGGAAATAACTCTGGCAGGAATTTTTAGAGGGTATGAAAGGGAAGAGTTAAAATTAGTAGGGTTAATGTCATTAGAGAGAAGCTTGTGAAAAAGAAAACAGATTTTTTCCTTTGTCTTCTATCATCAAATACAAACTAGCTACAGGTTTATCTCAATTGCTGCATTGTGAGGTGCCTGTAATACAAAAAGATCCCAAAGCTACATTCTAAGTTTCCTTCCAACGTGGACAGTCCTATTTCTTTCAGGGGCAGTAATACCATTTACATTCTTAACTTAAAGCAGAGCCATTAAAATTGCACTTGAGATAAAGTCAGACTAGTTTTACCAGCTTCACTTTTCACTTCTTACTGATCTAGATTTGGGTAAAAATAACCTTGGGGTTATTTTCACTTCACTGCTTTTCAGAATTCTCCCTTGAAACATATTAAGACAAATGTATCTCAAATACAATTAAAAAGTGCTGAGCAAGGTGATACAGGCCATGGCATCCAAGAGGCTGAGGCAGCAGGATCTCAAGTTCAAAGCCAATGTGAGCTGCACAGCAAAATCCTGTCTCAGAAAAAAAACTCATGAATCAAAGCCCCATTGTCTGTTGAGGAATCATGGATAATGTTTCTGTTTCTGTTTACTGCTTAAAATATCTTTTCTCAATTTCTTTGAAAATTTCCTGTTTAATTAAAATTTAAAAGCCTTTATTAAGCTGTAATTTGCATACCATAAAATTGACCCATCCTAGGGAACCATGATTTCAGTATCTTGGGTCTGGAGCCCTAAGGCAGATGAATGAGTATTCCATCCCCCCTGGAGAACCATATCATTCCTGCATCCTAACGAGCTATAGGCCTGCATTCCTGCACCCGGAGAGGGAGTTATAAACTGCATTTCTGCATCCTAAAGAAAGATATAGGGTCTGATAGATCTGCCACAGGGCTGATGAACAAAGTGCTCTCAAGATTGTTTCCCCTCCTCCAATAAAGCTGCTAACTATAGCAGTGCACCTAAGAAAGCCTGTGAAATGCATGGCCAATGAGAACCCCCACCAACCCAGAGGTGGGGGGGTTCTCATCAGTAAAAACCCCAGCCTTCATCCGAGCCGCGAACTGCTCTGCTGCAGTCCTCTAGCTGTAGCCTTTCCTTTCTCTCTAATAAATCCTACTTTATACACCAGCTTTGGCTTATCATTCAGCTGCCTCACGAGTCAGTTCCTGGCCTGTGAAGGCAAGGACCCTCGACACCGGCCTGCAGCACTTCGACACCGGCAACAAGTACATTTGTAGAGTTACTCAATGTTATACCAAGTCTAATTTTAGAATACTTCCATTACCTTAAAGGTTCTCGTATACTTATTTGCATTTAATCTTCAGTCCAGTTTAACCATAGATCTGCTTTCTGCTGTCTAAATTTGTCTTTTCTAGACACTTGGTTCTATAAATGCAATCATAGAATATCTACGGCATCTGGCTTCTTTCACTTAGCATGATGGCGTTGAATCATCCATATGGCACATGTATCAATAGTGCAATCCTTTTCATTGCTGATAGTGTTACATAGCATGCCCACCATGTTTTGTTTATCCATTCATGGTTGTTTGAAGTGTTTCCATTTGGGGGCTATAAGGCTTCTTTGAACATGTGTTTTGGTGGGAATATATTTTCAGTTCTCTTGGGTAGATACCGAGGAAATGCTGGGTCCTGTGGTCAATTCACATTAACTTCTTAAGAAATTGTCACACCATTTTCCCAAGTGGGAATGCATAAGGGTTCCAGCAGTGTGTGAGGGGTCCAGTTTCTTTTCATCCTAGCCTGATGAAAGGCATTGTCATTCTAGTGTGAAGGTCTCAATGAGTCAATGTGGGTTGTTGTTTTTCGTGTGTGTGTGTGTGTGTGTGTGTGGCTGTACAGGAGTTTGAATTCAGGGCCTCATGCTTGCTAGGCAGGTAGTCTACCACTTGAGCCACATTGCCAGTCTTTTGTATGTCAGATATTTTTAAGATAGGGTCTCACAAACTATTTGCCCAGGCTGGCTTCTAACTTCCATCTCCTGATCTCTTCCTCCTGAGTAGCTAGGATTACAGACTGAGTCACCTGAGCCTGGCTCAATGTGCTTTTGATTCTTTTCTTTTCTCTTTTCTCCCTTCCTTCCTTCCTTTCTCTCTTTCTCTCTCTCCTTCCGTCCTTTCCTCCCTCCTCCTTCCCTTCTCTCTCTCTCTCTCTCTCTCTCTCTCTCTCTCTCTCTTTCTCTGTCTCTATTGGGATCCAAACTTAGTACATTGTAGTTGCCAGTCAGGCGCTCTGCCACTTGAGCCATACCCCCAGACCTCAGTGTGGTTTTAATTTGTACTTTCCTAATAACTAATGCATTTTTGTCATTTGTGTATCTTCTTTGGTGAAGTCTCTTTAAATCCTTTGCTCATTTGAAAAATTGGGTTCCCTCTTTAACCTTTGACAAACCACTTGTCTACTTTTTTAATTTTTTTACTCTTACTAAAATTGCATGATGAAATAATGAAATGCCACCAAAATAACAGAATCCTAACAAGTTCAGTAGTATTTTAGGTTCATCTTCTTCTTGACCCCTCTGCACTGTTTCACAATGTCTTTAACAATCCCCTCATGAACTATTGTGTGTCCAGGACAGAATATTTTCCTGGATTTTCTTAAATATCATTAATAACTCCTTGTTATATTTTATGTCTTAGGTGTTCCCCAAAGGTCAGTCCGTCTGGTAAAGGCTTGGTCCCCATGGTGCTATTGGGAGATGGTGGAACATTTAGGGTGGAGCCTAGTGGGAGGTCATTAGGGAAATGCCTGTGAAGGGCACAGTGAGTTCCCAGCCCCTTCCTCTTCCTCTTTTTCACTTTCTGGCCAGGAGGTAATTAGTTTTGTTCTGCTGTGCTCTCCTGTCATAATGTGCCACCAAAGGCCCAAAGCAGTGAAGCCAACCAGTCATAGACTGAAAACTATGAGTCAAAATACACCTTTTTCCTTTGTGAGTTGACTACCTCAGGTATTTGTTGCAGTAACAAAAAACTGGCTAGTATCTTCCCTTTCTCTGGGTTGCAGTCCTCTTGCCATCTCTATATCTTATTCCATGGCAAACTATATCTTTAGGGAAATCAGTAGAATGAAATGAGATATTTGGCAATGCTTTGAAGAAAATGGCGTTCTCAGAGCTTGCTGAAGAGTGGAGCCATGGAAAGCAGTTGAGGGCTACCAGGCAGGAGCTACAGTAATGGAGAAGGGATAAGTTAGACAGGGAGGAAAATACGCCAACCTTTTTATGTTTCCACCCCTCTATCTTACTAGTGCCTTTCACTGATTGAAGCCAGAGGCTGGGTAAAGCCATCTGTGGGGTCAAGAAAGGGAATGGGAATGAATCTTGGAGAAAAAGGCAAAGAGATCAAAGAGTGCCCTATTTACAATACATCTCATCAATAAGAGGGAAAAAAAAAAACAAAACAACAAACCCTAGTACCACCAAATAAATAAATAAATAATAAAGGCCAAAAAAAAAAAAAAAAAAAACCCAAACTATAGATCTCATCATTTTTCATGCCTAAATCACCTCCATGTTTTTACATCTGTGTCTCCTTCTCAATGGCACCATTATTCTCCTCATCTCCTAGACTGTATCCTTAGAAATGACTCCAGCTGCATTCATGGGTCTTTTCTGCTAGTAAATTGTTTATTATTTGTTTGTCATTGACCATCTCACAGTGCTGATCCAGACTATCATTCAAATCCTCTATAAAATGGGAAATTCTATATTGTTATGGTCCTTAACATCATTGTTGAGGTCACTGATCACTCTAATCAAGATTTGGTTCTTTTGCTGTGACGAGGAACATGAGGATATAGTGAGGGAAATACAGTTTTATTTTAGGAAAGGGGGAAGGGAGGTCTCTGCCAGGTAGAATGGAGGTGCTGCCTGCAGAAAAAAAGGGCAGGATTTTATTTTAGGTCATTTTTACATCATCCACAACTTGGAGGTGAGGAGAAAATCTGTGTCACTCCCTGTCTTCAATGACCTTTGGGCCAGGAGGAGGACCTGGGCAGACTCATGCATACACCTGTGCTAATTCTCAGGTACTCTTCGACCATGTGGGAGGAAATGTCTACCCTAACTTAACAAAGGATTTGCCTGCATTGAAATGGAGAGCTCTGGCTGGGCTCAGAGGGAGCTGGGGGTGGGGGGAGCAAGTTTCTTTAAATCAGGCTGTGTGGTTTTTTAAAGTCCCAAACTTTCCCTAATGTCTAGCCTGTGTGGGTACCTGTTGAGCAAGCATCTTCAGGGCAGAAACTATTTTTCACACTTCTTAAAATCCTTGTTGTGACCATCAATGTTCCATTAGGTTAGGAACTCAGAAAATGTTTGTAAAACAAGTAAACAAATGGTCTATTCACTATGGACACATGCTTGAAACTTGCCTGAGTCCCTTGTCCAAAATACAAAATTTGACAAATAGTTAACAAGTTTTACCACAAGGTGTCAGTATCCACAATGATCGACATCCAAAGATGGCCCTGGACCGGCAAGCATGTCACTGAGACTTCAGTAGTGACAAGAGTATGACAAGAGCATAATATATTAGGTTAGACATTCCACTTCTGGATAAAATTACCAATGAATGACTTTCTGTGCAGAGTGGATTATTCTTAAGAATTTGTGCTGGGCATCATGGCTCATGCCCATAATCCCAGCTTCTCAGTAGGCAGAGATCAAGAGGATCAGTTTGAAGCCAGCCCAGGCAAATAGCTCACGAGACCCTATCTCAAAAAACCCTTCACAAAAAAAAAAGGCTGGTGGAGTATCTCAAGGTGAAGGCCCTGAGTTCAAGCCCCAGTACCACAAAAAAAAAAAAAAAATTGCAATAAACATGATTAAGGATCAAAAGGATTTGACTGCTAACTGGGTGTGGTGGTGCATTCTTGTTATCCTAGTTACTTGGGAGACAGAGATTGGGAAGACAGAATTTCCAAGCCAGCCCTGGCCAAAAAAAAAAAAAAGTTTATGAAACCCCCATCTCAAAGGAAAAAACGGGGCTTGGTGCTGCAGGCCTGTCATCCCAGCTATGGGTCAAAGTATAGAATAGGATGATTGTGGTCCATGCCAGCCTGGGCATAAAGCAAGACTCTTTTTATTTATTTATTTATTTATTTTTTATTTTTTATTATTCATATGTGCATACAAGCTTGGGTCATTTCTCCCTCCCTTACCACCCACTCTGCCCCCTCCCTCTCCCCCCCCACCCCCTCAATACCCAGCAGAAACTATTTTGCCCTTATTTCTAATTTTGTTGAAGAGGGAGTATAAGCAATAATAGGAAGGAACAAGGGTTTTTGCAGGTTGAGATAAGGATAGCTATACAGGGCATTGACTCACATTGATTTCCTGTGCGTGTGTGTTACCTTCTAGGTTAATTCTTTTTGATCTAACCTTTTCTCTAGTTCCTGGTCCCCTTTTCCTATTGGCCTCAGTTGCTTTTAAGGTATCTGCTTTAGTTTCTCTGCGTTAAGGGCAACAAATGCTAACTAATTTTTTAGGTGTCTTACCTATCCTCACCCCTCCCTTGTGTGCTAAAGCTTTTATCATGTGCTCAAAGTCCAATCCCCTTGTTGTGTTTGCCCTTGATCTAATGTCCACATATGAGGGAGAACATACGATTTTTGATCATAAAGCAAGACTCTATCTCCAAAATAACCAGAGCAAAAAGAGTTGGAGGAGGGGCTCAAGTGGTAGAGCATCTGCCTAGCAAAGCTGAAGCCCTAAGTTCAAACTCCAATACCAGCCAAAAAAGAAGGAACTTTTTTTTTTAACATGGCTCATGCCTGTAATTTTGGTTACTTAGGAGGCAGAAATCGGAGGATAGTGTCTTGAAGCCAGCCTAAGGAAACAGGTCCAGAGACCCTATCTTGAAAAAGCCCATCACAAAAAAGGACTGGTGGAGCGGCTCAAGGTGTAGGCCCTGAGTTAAAAAAAAAAAAAAAAGTACAAGACAGAATATCATATCTTTCCTGTTTTTTTTTTCTCTGTAAATGGTTTACATTTCTTTTTTCTTTTGCAAATTGACCTTAAAATTTTATTGTTCCAAAACAATTCGTGCTCATTAAAATAAAAACAATAGGGCTAGGGGCATGGTTCAAGTGGTAGAGCTCCTGCTAGCTCCTGCTAGCAAGTTCCAGGTCCTGAGCTCAAACTATTACAGCCAAAATCAATAGCTAAGTAGATAGCTAAATGAATAAATAAAAGAAAGCAATAAAAGGTGTACAGAGTAAAAAAGTTAAAGTCTGAAAGATCGCCTTTCCCACAAAGATCTGTTTCCGCTTGTGATCCTATAAGAGATGCTCAGACTGCTTTTGCTGAAAGGCATGGACTCCTTACTCAGGCCCGTGCATTAACTAAAAGCAGGAGAAAAGTCGGCATCTGTCCTTCATTTTGGATGGCTTTGCTCTAAGCCATTCTCTTTGCAATCACCTTGGATTCCAGGAAAAACAGAAGTGATTGATAACATCTTCATGACAAAGGACTGAAACTACCCCCAACAGTAAAGCCTCCTCAGGATGAACCACCTGTCTGACTGTAGATAACTCTGGAACCTCTTCCAGAACCAAGCCACACCTATGGACTGTTGAACTATGCACCTTTGTCTGTTGCCCCCAGTTCTTTTGTCTACTTAAACCTATAGCTCATTTCTGTTCCCAGAAGATGGCTGAAGATGGGTTAAGTGCTTACTCTGCCTCTTCCCACAGCATGTCTTGCACCATGTAATAAACCTCCTTTCTCTGCCATCACCATGTCTGTTGATTTGGTTTATAGGGGTTAGTGGCCAGACCCCACATGTGAAATCCCAGGAGTTTAGGTCTTGGGTCCTAAACTTTAGTTTCCCCAGGTGCCAGTGGCTCACATCTGTACATCTTAACTACTAAGGAGGCAGAGATCAAAAGGATGGCAGTTCAAAGCTAGCCTGGGCATAATAGTTCGTGAGACCCTTTCTCAAAATCCTTCACAGAAAAGGGCTGTGGAGTGGCTCAAGGTGTATGCCCTGGGTTCAAACCCCAGTACTACAAACAAACAAACAAAACTCCAGTTTCAATCCTAGTAGTGGGAGGCTGAGGCAGGAGGACCACAAGGTGAAAATCAGCTTGGGCCACATGGTAAGATCCTGACTCAAAACAAAAGCTCTGGATTCGATTTTTCTCTTTCCCTTTCTCCCTACTTCCTTTGAATGGAAACTTGGTAGAAGTAGCCCTTAGTAGGAGTTTCGTGTGGATTCTGGTTCTCCACACTTAGACATTTGGTGGGAGGACATTTTTGGTTGCCATGGTGATAAAGGATCTCTACTGGTCCACTAAGGCATAGGGCTCAGAGATGCTAGCAACTCCAGAATGTCCAGTTAAGTTCTACAGGACAGAATCTTGTTCTACCTGGAATCCACTAGTGCCTCCTGCTGAGATTTCTTCCACATTCACACACACACTCACACATAAACATGACCTTTTTTTCTTTTTTTACATGACTTTTTTTTGTATACACAAAAGTTGAAAGAATTATACAATGAAACACTTATGCTTCCACCACCTAGATCCCACTATTATAGTTTTGTCTTAGTTACTGTATCAATGTCTATCCAACCATCTGTGAAAGTTCCCATTAACCATTCTATTTTTCACAATGTATTTCAGTGTGAGTTGCAGAGATAAGTTACACTTTATCTCAAAACAACTCCTCCCCTTTTATTTTTGAGACATGATTTCTCTGTGTAGCCCAGGATGACCTGGAGCTCCCTATGTAACTCAGGCTGGCCTCCAACTCCCCATCCTCTTGCCTCAACCTCTTGCGTGTTGCAATTACAGATATGTGCCATTGTGCCTGGCTTAAATTGCCTTTTAAAAGGCATATTATACATATTTTTCTACAGCTGGATAAATACATCATTAATCAGTAAGTCAATATTTCTTGGGAGTGTACTATGTACCACGTGCTGAAAGGAATAGGAGGTCTCAGCGGGCCCCAACCCCCTTGTTGGAGAAACCAGTACCAAACATCCCATGTAGATAAGATAAGCAATGCGGCAGGGCTCAGTTAGGGCATATAGAATGTGGGGAATGTGAGCGGGGGGTACATGCAAGATGTGAAGTACGTGCAAGATGTGAGGTACGCGCAAGATGTGCTCTGCCTGCTTGCCCAATGTTGATAATGAAAATATGCATGCCACCGCGGTCTATATAAGATTTCCCCTAAAGAGGCTCAGGGTCGTGTTTTCCTAACCGGTCCTGCGTGTCCGTGTGGGAGCTCGACCCTGGCTAGCCAGCCCAATAAACTCTGCTTTGTTGATTGCATTCACGCCTGGCTCTCTGTCTCTCGGGGGAATAGGATTCCGGGTCCTAACATTTGGAGGTTCCACCGAGATTTCATTTTCTCGAGAGACAGAACCTGCCTGCGAGAAAGCAGGGGCGATCCCAAGTTCTAGGCGTTGGGAGGGGATCCCAGACCCTCATTTGGAGGAACTTGAGTGTTCCATTTGGGCCGCAGCGGGGATTCGGCCAATCCCCAGGGAGATTCATTTTGGGAATCTCGCAAGGAGGACCACAGGGTCCTATTGGGAGAGGCTTTCCTCTCATTTGGGCTCGAGCATTTTAGGAACCCTGGCGCCAGGTGAAGAACTAATTGAGCTAGTCGACCGACCACCCATCAAGTGGACGCCTTTCGGCCTGATATCCCAGTTGGACGGTGAGGAGGTTGAATGGGGTGCGCACCAGTGTGAGAGAAGGACCGGTCCGAGCGAGTGCTGGAGAGTGTTGTGTGTGTGTGGAATTATTGTTGCCTTTACCCTTTTTGTTCTATCTCTCTTGGTGTTTGAGTCTCCTTCCACAATGGGACAGGGACAAACAACCCCAAAGTCTCTGATCCTTTCTCACTTTCCAGAAGTTAAAGAAAGGGCCTTAAATGCGGGTCTGGTCATCAAGAAAGGTAAGTTCGACACCTTTTGTTCTGCAGAGTGGCCCACCTTTGGAGTCGGGTGGCCCATTCAAGGTTCCCTCTCCCTAGACCTGATCACTAAGGTTAAAGCAGTCATTTTTCAGCCAGACAATCGAGGCCATCCAGACCAAGTTCCTTACATTTTGGTTTGGGAGGATCTGGTGAGGAACCCTCCCCCTTGGTTAACAGTTTTTCTGACCCACCCCTCCAGTTTGGCCCCCGGGGCTAAAACCCCAGTCACGCCCACCTTGGTCATAAAGGAGGAGGAAAAACTTCCTCTTCCCACCTTGACCGGTCCTCAAATTAGGGCATCTCCTTCACCATCTCCGGTCTTACCAGAGAGTTCCCCCCTTTACCCATCCCTCGCAGGGGCAGAGGAAGATCGGCCGCCTCCATACGTGACTCCCCCTGGCCAAGCCAGTGCCCCGGAGGAGGAAATTTCCTCATCCTCCTCAACAGGACTGGCAGCAGGAGGAGGAATGGGTCGAAGACTTCGCCCCCGAGGGATCCGGGAAAGGGAGGGGGAAGACGGGCCCCCCTCATCAACACAGGGGGAGGAAACTGTCCCTACACTTCCAGTCCGGATGGTGGGCCAAGGGGGACCGGGAGGAGGGCAACAGTTTCAGTACTGGCCCTTCTCCTCCAGTGATCTATATAACTGGAGGACGCAGAACCCGCCCTTTTCTGAAGACCCCAAGTGTCTCATAGATCTCCTGGAGTCCATCATGCATACACACTGTCCCACTTGGGATGACTGTCATCAGCTGCTCAATACTCTTTTTACGACGGAGGAACGAGAGCGCATCCTCAACGAAGCGAGGAAGAACGTCTTGGGGGATAATGGGAGACCCACAACTCTCCAACCGGCCATAGACGAGGCTTTTCCCCTACGCCGCCCTAATTGGGATTTCGGGACCGCAGAAGGTAGGGAGCGTCTTCGGATCTACCGCCAGACTCTTATGGCCAGTCTCCGAGTGGCCGCCAGAAGGCCCACCAATTTTGCAAAAGTGAAAGCAGTCGTTCAAAGGGAAAACGAAAGCCCAGCCAGTTTCTTAGAGCGCCTCTATGAGGCATACCGTCAGTACACCCCTATTGACCCTGAGGCGGACCTCCACCGGTCTGCTGTGGTACTCTCATTCATTAATCAGGCAGCTCCAGACATTAGGAGAAAACTCAATAAACAGGAAAACTTAGGGGAGATGACTATAAGGGAAATGCTGCAGGTAGCGGAAAAGGTCTTTACCGCTAGGGAAACTCCAGAAGAAAGGGAGGAAAGACAGAGAAAGGAAGACAGGGAGGCCCAGGAGAAATTGAGAAAGGAGGACCGGGAGTTCCAGGCTAAGGAAAACCGAAAGCAACAGAGAGAAATGGCTCGTATTTTCCTAGCGGGTGTCCGGGACCAACCCAGGGGAGGGGGCCACGCCAGGACCCCGGATAAGGAACACTGTTTTTACTGTAAGGAAACGGGGCATTGGAAGAGAGAATGTCCTAAGTTAAAGGGAAGAAGAGGGTTTGGAAGGAGACCGGGGGAAAACAGGGAAAGGGAACGAGCAGTAGAGCAGGCCAGAGTCCTCCTAGCCGGAGAAGAGGACTGAAGGAGACGGGGCTCAGACCCCCTCCCCGAGTCCTGGGTAACAATGCATGTGGAGGGGAAGCCGATGGGGTTCATGGTGGATACCGGTGCCCAATATTCGGTTTTAAACAAGGCACATGGACCTTTGAACAAGGCACAAACAAGTGTTGTTCAGGGGGCCACCGGTACGCAGTTATGTACATGGACTACCAAAAGAAAGGTGAACTTAGGAAAACACCAGGTCACACACTCCTTCTTGGTCGTCCCTGAGAGCCCCGCTCCCCTGCTCGGACGGGACCTACTCACCAAAATAGGGGCCCATATCCATTTTGAACCAGATGGAATAATTGTGACTGATCGAGAAGGGAGCCCGATTCATGTCTTGTCCCTATCATTGGCTGACGAGCATCGTCTGAGAGTCAACAGGAACCAGGAGGGGACATGACTCATTGGGTAAAAAGATTTCCCACGGCCTGGGCGGAGACTGCGGGAACCGGCCTCGCCAAACACCTCCCGCCCATAGTTATACAATTGAAGGCTTCTGCTCTCCCCATTCGGGTGAAACAGTATCCTATGCCTGAGGAGGCCCAAAGAGGCATAGCCCCTCATATCCACAGGCTAATAAAGGAAGGAGTACTGCGGCCTTGTCAGTCTGCCTGGAATACTCCTCTGCTCCTTGTCCGAAAGCCGGGAAGCGGGGACTATAGGCCTGTGCAAGACCTACGAAAGGTAAACGAGCGGACGGAGGACATTCATCCCACCGTTCCGAATCCCTATACCTTGCTCAGCCACCTACCCCCCTCGCAAGTATGGTATACGACCCTTGATTTGAAAGATGCTTTCTTCAGCATTCCATTGTCAGAAATTAGTCAGCCGCTATTTGCTTTCGAATGGCAAGAAGATGGGGGCCAATCCGGACAGCTCACTTGGACCAGACTGCCGCAAGGATTTAAAAACTCTCCCACCCTGTTTAATGAGGCCCTGAGCCAGGACCTGGAACCTTTTCGTCGGAGCCACCCACGAGTCACTCTATTACAGTATGTTGATGACTTACTGTTAGCGGCAGAAACCCGAGAGGAGTGCATCAAGGCTACTGAACACCTGCTAACGGAATTAGGTGAGCTGGGGTATCGGGCAAGTGCCAAGAAAACTCACATCTGTAAAAGGTCAGTGACATATTTGGGTTATCGGATTGCAGATGGGGCAAGATGGCTGACTGATGCCATGAAACAGACTATTCTGGCTATCCCATCCCCGACATCCACTAGGGGGGTGAGAGAATTCCTGGGCTCCGCGGGGTTCTGTAGACTCTGGATTCCAGGATTTGCGGAAATAGCCAGACCCCTATATGAGGCCACCAAAGAAGCTCCAGATTGGAGTTGGGGAGAGAGAGAACAACAGGCCTTTGATCAGCTAAAAGACGCTCTTTTGCAGGCCCCTGCCTTAGCCTTGCCAGATCCTACAAGACCATTCACTCTGTTTGTAGATGAGAAAAAGGGGGTAGCCAAAGGAGTCTTGACCCAACAGCTAGGTCCCTGGAAGAGACCAGTGGCATACTTTTCCAAGAAATTAGACGCAGTAGCGGCAGGATGGCCCCCCTGCCTCCGCATCATAGCGGCCATTGCCGTGCTGGTGAGAGAAGCCGATAAACTAACCTTTGGACAGGCCCTCTGGGTAACGGCCCCTCACCCGGTGGAGGGAATCCTTAAACAACCCCCTGGGAAATGGATGACGAATGCCAGGCTCACCCACTACCAGGGGCTCTTGTTGGATTCCCCTCGGATCACATTCACAGATCCCGTAATCCTGAACCCTGCCACCTTGTTGCCTAACCCGGAACTGCAGACACCTGTCCATAACTGCAAAGAATTCCTCTCCGAAGTTACACAGGTACGGGCTGACCTAAAGGATACCCCCCTGTCCGGCTGCAAATTAAACTGGTACACGGATGGAAGCAGTTTTTTCCAAGATGGAGCCCGAAGGGCAGGGGCAGCTGTAGTCGACCAAGAAGGAAATACGGTATGGAGCAGCGCCCTCCCACCCGGAACATCAGCCCAAAAAGCGGAATTAATTGCCTTGGCAGAGGCCCTGGAGAGGGCAAAAGGAAAGCGAGTCAATATCTACACCGATAGCCGCTATGCTTTCGGTACCATCCATGTCCACGGGGCCATCTATCGCGAAAGAGGATTCCGCACAGCAGAAGGAAAACATCTAAAGAACCTAGCCGAAGTCCAGCGTCTATTAATGGCAGTGGAAAAACCGAAGGCAGTGGCAGTGATGTATGTCCCAGGCCACCAGTCTGCCAAGATGCCGGAAGCTGTCGGTAACAACAGAGCAGATCAAGAAGCAAAGAGAGTAGCAATGGTGAGTCCTCCCATGGAGACAGGGCAACCTTCCACGGTTGCGGCGATAGACGTGCCGGTCCCAGAGCTCCCTCCGCTACCCCCCCGACCAGAATACTCCACAGAGGATTTCACTTGGATGAGAGCCCACTCCCCCTTTAGAGAAGGGGAAGACGGATGGAAAAGCGACTTGGAAGGCAAGTTAATTCTGCCTGAAAAACTCGGACGATTCCTGTTGGCTAACTTACATAAGTCCACCCATTTGGGGCGGAGAAAATTACTAGACTTGTTGACATCTGCGCAGCTCCGATTTCCGAACCAGACCATAGCAGTCTGCCAAATTGTGGAAGATTGTGCCAGCTGCACAATCATGAAACCAGGACGAAGGGAGGGGCACCACACAGGTACTCGGGAACGGGGGAGGGCTCCGGGAAGAAGTTGGGAAGTGGATTTTACTGAGGTAAAACCGGGAAAGTTTGGGTACAAATATTTGCTGGTATTCATAGATACCTTTTCAGGCTGGGTGGAGGCTTTTCCTACAAAGAAGGAGACGAGTCAGGTAGTGGCAAAGGCTTTGCTAGAGGAAATCATACCCAGATATGGGGTGCCCGAGGCAATTGGGTCAGATAACGGTCCGGCTTTTGTTAGTAAAGTCCTGCAGGGACTAGCCCAGGCTATGGGGGCCAATTGGAAGCTACATTGCGAATATAACCCCCAGAGCTCAGGGCAAGTAGAAAGGATGAATAGGACACTAAAGGAGACTTTAGCCAAATTGGCCCTGGAGACTGGCGGTGATTGGGTGACGCTCCTTCCCTTGGCCATCTTCCGAGTCCGGAACTCCCCCTATGTCCATGGGCTAACTCCCTTTGAGATCCTGTATGGGGCTCCACCCCCCATCATTCAGAGGACCTTAAGCCCAGAACTAGGTGATCTGGCCCCAAATTACCTGACCATGTTGCAGGCTTTAGCTAAAGTGCAACAACGGATTTGGCCCTTAATTCAAGCATACCACGCTGTTAAGAGGGACCCGGCTCCGGAACATGGCATAGTCCCGGGTGACATGGTATGGGTTAAAAGGCATCAGTCCAAAACCCTAGAGCCTAGATGGAAAGGACCTTATGTTGTACTGTTTACTACCCCTACCGCCCTCAAGGTCGACGGGATTGCAGCATGGGTACACCATTCCCATGTAAGACGGGCTCACCCTCTGGAGAAAAAACAGGAAAATTGGTCCACACGGAAGCATCCAACAAACCCACTCAAGCTCCGGCTGATACGGGATGCTCCGAAAAACGAGAACACTCCAGATGCTCCGCAGCCCTCCTAGAATGGGATTATCACCTGGGTCCACTACACCCACATCAGACCGGCAGATCCGGTAGCTATGAAGAAAGGCTTCCTGCCAACAAGAAGGGTGTCCCACCACAAGGAAAATTTTTTCAAACTCAAACTTCATACTGGACCTCGGTAACTTTATTCCTTTTTCTAACCCTGTCCACCACTTGCTGGGGGCATACAAATCCACATCAACCTTTTAACCTGACCTGGATGATTGTAGATGTGTCCACAGGAGACATTCTTAACCAGACCTCCAAGGTGACCCCTCCCAGCACCTGGTTCCCAGAATTATACTTTGACTTAAGGGCCTTATTCACTGGCAGGGGACAATGGGATTTGCGCCAAAGTTACTTCTATGTCTGCCCCGCTCCCCAACCCAACCACAGAAAAAAATGTGGAGGAATTGCAGACTATTATTGTAAGTCATGGGGTTGTGAGAGCTCAGGGGATATATGGTGGCCACCCCCCAAACAGGGGGACCTTATTTAATTAAGTAGAGTCTCTCAATCTGGCATTACATACCACCAACCTAGACCTATAAATAAGGGATGCCCAACTCCCCCCAATTGTAATCCCATTATGATAAATTTCACTGATTTAGGAAAAAAGGCAACGAATTGGGAATTGGGTAAATCCTGGGGAGTCAGACTCTACAAAACAAATCATCCAGGAGCCCTTTTTACTTTGCGGCGTGTGCAACAACCAGTCTCTACTCTAACAATAGGCCCTAATAAGGTACTTAGGCCACCCTATGTAAAGCCACCTCCCCAACCTTCCACAGCTCATCACCTTCCCTCAACCATAGCCCGGGCTAATGTTACAACTCCAAGACCATCAGAAACCAGCCCTCCCCTGGTGAGGCCCAGTCTCATGACCGCATCTAAAGACCCCCTCTGGGAGCTAGTGGGTGCTGCCTTCCTGACGTTAAACCACACCAACCCTAACATGACTAACTCCTGTTGGTTATGTTATGATGTGAGGCCCCCATTCTATGAGGCAATAGGGCTAAACACCACTCACGATACCTCATCTGAGGAAAACCCTACTCAATGTTCCTGGGGAGACCGTAAGAGAGGTCTGACCATACAGCAGGTAAACGGCCAAGGAACCTGCTTAGGAAAAGTGCCAAAGAACAGACGGGACTTATGTACTGTTATTAACGCCAGTTCTACCTGGGAAAATGCTATTAAATGGGTAATTCCAAAGGACAATGGGTGGTGGCTATGCTCGCGGTCCGGACTCACCCCGTGCCTATCAACTAAGGTGTTTAACAGCTCTAAAGAATTCTGTGTTATAGTGACTGTGCTGCCCCGCATCCTCTATCATTCGGAAGAGAGTCTATATTCATACTGGAATACAAAAATGGTTGAAAAAAGGAAAAAGAGAGAACCTATTTCCACAGTAACTATTGCTACCCTACTCAGCCTAGGGTTAGCGGGAGCAGGAACCGGCATAGCTTCTTTGGCCACCCAGCAGAAAGGGATGTCTTCGCTGCGTGCAGCCATAGACGAAGATATAGAGAGAATAGAAACCTCCATTAGCCACCTAGAAATATCCCTCACTTCCCTGTCTGAGGTAGTACTTCAAAACTGACGAGGTCTGGACTTGTTGTTCCTCCAAAAGGGGGGACTGTGTTGCTCTAGGGGAAGAATGTTGTTTTTACGCTGACCATACCGGAGTTGTTCGTGACTCCATGTCTAAACTTCGAAAGAGCCTGGAACAAAGAAAACGAGAAAGAGAGGCCGGGGAAAGCTGGTTCGAGTCTTGGTTTAACCAGTCCCCATGGTTGGCTACCCTTTTATCTGCATTGGCAGGGCCAATAATAATCATCCTATTACTTGTTACCATAGGACCCTGGATTGTAAACCGACTTATGACTTTTGTCAAAAGTCGAATTAATACTATCCAACTTCTGGTCCTCCGCCAACAATATCAGGCTCTTCATCCCCTTGAGAATGATTCCTCAATTTAGGCCGTAAGAAAAGGGGGGAATGAAAGGAATAGGAGGTCTCAGCGGGCCCCAACCCCCTTGTTGGAGAAACCAGTACCAAACATCCCATGTAGATAAGATAAGCAATGCGGCAGGGCTCAGTTAGGGCATATAGAATGTGGGGAATGTGAGCGGGGGGTACATGCAAGATGTGAAGTACGTGCAAGATGTGAGGTACGCGCAAGATGTGCTCTGCCTGCTTGCCCAATGTTGATAATGAAAATATGCATGCCACCGCGGTCTATATAAGATTTCCCCTAAAGAGGCTCAGGGTCGTGTTTTCCTAACCGGTCCTGCGTGTCCGTGTGGGAGCTCGACCCTGGCTAGCCAGCCCAATAAACTCTGCTTTGTTGATTGCATTCACGCCTGGCTCTCTGTCTCTCGGGGGAATAGGATTCCGGGTCCTAACACTTGTTCTAATAGAGCTTTTCTTTCCCACCCCTGCCCAGTGTGAGGGATTAAACCCAGGACACTGAGAATAGGTAAGTGCTCTATCACTGAACATCCCAAGTCATTGTTTTTTTGAACTGTTTTAGGTATGCAGCCATGCTTAGGCTTGAATTTGCAATCCTCCTGTCTGCACAGTGCTGAGATTATAGACATGAGCTATGGCCCCCAGTTTCTAATAGAGTTTCAGGAATGTTTCCCATAGTACTAGTGATAACGATAGTAACAACTCATAGTGAAACAATATTACGACAGTAATTATTGATCTACCCTATTTTTGTAGGCACAAAATATTATACAGATTATTTTAATGCAATGTAATTAGTTTTCCTCACTTTAAAAATAAGTCTTTACTCTTACACAGTAAAGAGGCTTGCTCATATATCCTTATGCATGTGTGTAAATATTTCTGTCAATAGGTTCTTGAAGTAGACTTGTTGAGTCAAAAGGCATACACATTTTGATTTAGGTAGATATTTGCTAATTGCCCCCCCCAAAAAAAACCTTATGAAAACCTACACTTCTCCAATAGAATATGGGCACCAAATTTCTTATACCTTTTACTACATTTTTAAAGCTTTATACATCTAGTAAGAAAAAATATATACATTTATTTCTTATTAATTTCTCATTCAATTATTTAGCAAATATTCTTGTTAGGTCAAGGGAAAATCAATGAACAATAAAGAAAAAATTCCTTCCCTTAAGGGTAGGCAGCCAAGAAAGGGGCACAAATTAATGTAGTACATTTCGTGTTAGAATGTGATGAGTGAGATACACAAAAATGAAACAGAACAAGGAACTGGAGAGTGATGGAATTAGGATTAGATGGTGTCATCACGAAGGATCTCTGAGGAAGTGACTTTCAAGCACAGATGTGGAGTAGTGGGGGCCATTGGAAATCTGGAGAAAGACCATTTCAGGAAGCACATGCAAAGGCCCTGAAGCAGCAACTCTGTGAAACTGGTCTCATTGGTATCTTAAATTGCATTTCCTGGAAGACTACTGAGATAGAGAATGCCCTCTCCTGCTTCCTATCTATAAGGTAAATGAGTGGGTCTGTTTCATAGACTTCTAGTCTCCCTTCCGTCACTAAGTACTGGTTAGTCTGTGACTTTAATGTTGTCTGATGATTTTAAAGTTTTTTGTTTTAAGGTTTATTGAAGTATAATTTATATAGAATAAAATTCACCCTTTTAAAATGAAATGAGTAATGAGAAAAGTGTATAATAGATAACCACCCCCCAAATCAAGATAGACAATATTCCATCACCCCAAAAGTACCCTAATGCCTCTCTGACAACAATCCCCTTTCTTTGACCCTCAGCCTTTGGAAATCACTGGTCTTGCTTTTGTTCCTGTAGTTGTATCTTTTCTACAATACCATATAAATGGAATCATTCAGCAAATAGGTTTTTGTGTCTGGTTTAGCATACTGCTTTTACCACAATTTGTTTATCCATTCATCAGTTAATTGTCTAGGATATACTTTGGGTTAATTTCTATATGTAGTGTAAAGTAGAGAGGTTTTTTTTCTACATTGTTCCAGCATATCTTTTTTTTTTCATACTGGGACTTGAACTCAGGACCTCTACCTTGAGCCTCTCCACAAGCCCAATTTTTTTTGTGTGTGTGATGGATTTTTTTCCAAGCTAGGGTGTTATGAACTATTTGCCCAGGCTGGCTTCAAACTGCAATCCTCTTGTTTTCTGCCTCCTGAGTAGCTAGGATTACAGATGTGAGCTACTGGCACCCAGCTCCATCATGTCTTATTTTAAAATACTTTCCTTTCTCCACTGAACTGCTTGGAACTTTTTTCAAAAATCAGCTGACCTTATATTGATATGTCTATTTCTAGATTTCCTGTTTTGCTTCATAGTTCAGCACAACTTTCTTTGCACCAGTACCACACTACCTTATTTATCATTACTTTATAGAAAATCTCGAAATTAGATAATGTGAGTCCTCCAATTTTGTTTTCCTTTAAAAAATGTTTTGGTTATTGCAGGTCCTTTATATTTCCAAGAACTTCAAGTGTCTGTGTGTTAACTTACACAAAGAAGCCCCTTAGGATTTTAATTAGGGTAACATTAAATCCTTAGATCAATTTGGGGAAAATCACATCTGACACTAGTGAATCTTCCAGTTCATGCACATGATATATTTCTCCACTTCTATGGACCTTTCACTTTCCATTATTCATGCATTTTATAATTTATGTCCTTTCTATTCTCTAAAGGTCTCAGATCTTCCTTCTATACTCATTATTTTTCATAAAGTACATCTTTTAGATATTGCTTTCGCTAAAAAGTCTATGAATGACAAACATTTTCAATTTTTTACCTGGAGTGTCTTGGTTTTTGCTCTTATTCTCAAAAGATGGTTTCTACTAAGAATTTAAAGATACCTGAAGATATCACTCCATGCTCTTCTAGCTATCATTGTTGCTATTGAGAAGTTAGTAGTCAGTTTTAGGTGATCTATCTTTTCTATGACTGCCTTAAAATTTTCCTTCCTTTTTGGTATCCTTTAGTTCTGTCTCTGGCTGTTTTTGTTTATTTATTTTTGCAGTACTGGGGCTTGAACTCAAGGCCTACATCTTGAGCCACTCTGTCAGCCCTTTTTTTGTGAAAGATTTTTTGGAGATGGGTTCTACAGAACTCTTTGCCAGGCTGGCTTTGAACCATAATCCTCCTGATCTCTGCCTCCTGAGTAGCTAAGATTACAGGCATGAGCCACCGGCACCAGGCTATTTTTTTTTTTTTTTTGAGGTACTGGGGTTTGAATTGAAGGCTTCATGCTTGCTAGACAGGTGCTCTACCACTTCAGCTACTCCACCAGCCATTTTGTATTGGATATTTTTGAGATAAGGTCAGTTGAACTATTGGCCAGGCTGGCTTCAAACCATGATCCTCCTGATCTCTACCCCCTGAGTAACTAGGATTACAGGCCCAGCAATTTTTTGCTTTCATTTTTTTTGTCTTTTGAGATAGAGTTTTGCTATGTAGCCCAGGTTAGCCTCAGACTTGTCATCCACCTGCTCAGCCTCCCTATTGCTAAAATTAGACTTTTTCCTACTATTTATATTGTATTTTTTTTATCCATGAGTTTCCTATATCTATATCTATAAAGTTACATCTGTTATCAGTCTTAGAAACCACTCTTTCAAATAATGTCTTTCTCTTCTTCGCAACATCCAGCAATACATATTAATTCTTAAGTCTCTTCCTTACCTCTTCATTTATTTCATGTTTTCATGTATTTGTTTCTTTGTGTTCAGCTCTTTATAATTTCTTCAGGTCTACATTCCAGTTTACTAGTTCTTTTTGTCTATGTCTAATTTACTGTTTAATCCATGCACTATATTTTTAATCAATTATATTTTGTTTCCAGAAGCTTGATTGCTTTAAAATATGTTTGAGCATTTTAACATTTGTTCTTTTGCATATTCACTTCTATAATTTCATCCTTCTTTTGTTTTTTGCAGTACTGGGGCTTGAACTCAGAGCCTTGAGCCACTCCACCAGCCCTTTTTTTGTGATGAGTTTTTTCAAGATAGGGTCCCACAAACTATTTGCTTGGGCTGTCTTCAAATTGCTAGCCTCCTAATTTCTGATTCCTGAGTAGCTAGGATTATAGATGTGAGCCACTGACACCTGACTGCATGCTTATTCTTCAAGGTAAACTATAAAGCATTTTTGTCCCAATTTGCACCAATTGTTTTATACATTATTTGCAGTGCTGAGGACTGAACCCAGGGCCTCACACATGCAAAGCAAGTGCTCTACCACTAAGTGACACCCCAAGCTCTGAAAATACCAATTATATTAAGTATATAAGCTAAAATATAGAAACATGCATGGTCGTGACATGTCCCTTTATGCATTGATTTTTATTCTTTTTTAGGGGGTGTATAGCACTGGGGTTTGAACTTAGGGCCTCACACTTGCTAGGCAGGTACTCTGCCTCTTGAACCACTCCACCAGCCCAGATTTTTATTCTTTTTTAAAAGAAATCCACCACCAAACCACACTCTTCTTGTTATTGAGTCAGATATTTCGTTCTATGGAGTATTACATAGGCTGGTCCTATGTAGTCAACCAGCCAATCCAATCCAAAACCAATTAAAACCCTGTTATTATGGTTGGGATATAGAGTGTCCCTCAAAAGGCTCATGTGTTCAAGGCTTCATCCCTAGTTGGTGGCACTATTAAGAGGTGATTTGGGCATAAGGGCTCTGACCTAATCAATGGATTAATTTACTGATGGATTTGTAATTCAATGGCATTATTGGGAGGTGGTAGAAACTAGGAGGTGGGGCCTGGTTGGAGGGAGTAGGTCACTGGGGATGTGTCTTTGAAGGGTGTGGTGTACCTTGTCCCTAATCCCTCTCTCTCATCTACTTCCCATCAGCTACAAAGTGACCAGCTTTGCTCCACTGCCTGTCCCCTCCCATAATATTCTGCTCATCACACATAGGCCTAGAAGCAATGGAGCCAAGTAACCATGAACTAAAACCTTTGGAACTGTGAGCCAAAATATATTCTTCTTCCATTAAGTTGTTTATCTTAGGTAGTTTGTCACAGTGATGGAAAACTGACCAACAGTAGCACCTGGAGCAATTCTGATGACTGTCCACAACCTGTATCTATTTGACCGGAATGGAGTGTGTCTTCACTAGAGCAAACTGCACTGCATGAAGCAAGTGGGAATTCAACAAGGAGAAGGAGTACAAGCTGATTTACAGAATGCTCTTCTCCATCTACTCATTTGTCAGCAAGATGTTCTCGTTCAAAATGAAGGATGGCTTCCTGGCCTTCCAAACTAGCAGTTACTGTTAGGAAAAACGCCACTCACAAAGAAAGCTCACGAGAAAAGTCTCACATCCAAGAGCAAAGTTTAATGGCAGGCTGTAACTGCCAGGCTGGCCAGGGAAAGATGGACAGCCCAGACTCTGGGTGAGGCGTGGCATTTATAGAAGGGGGAGGTTAAGGAAGTTAGCTCATGCGTGGTAGTCTCTGGTAGGGGTGGGGCTTTCTTAGAGAGTGGGAATTTCTGTTAAGGGTGGGGCTATCCTTGGGAGTTTCTCAAGTGAGGTCTGAGGATAAGGTGGCTGCTGATTTACAAATGGTGACATTATTGTTCTATCATTCCCCCATTTTTTCTTTACTAATGATGAGGATAGGGGCTGAGGATTGGGAATTGGGGCGAAGTGTCAGCCTCTTAGCTGCTTCCTACTGGCAAGATCCTCAGACTCCTGCTTCCTGGTGGGGGCCCTCATAGCAGTCCTCTGGACGGTTTTGGAGAGGTTGATATCCTTGGAAGTACAACTGGTTATGATACAAAGGAGGAAGCTTAAGAATAGGAGAGCAGGAAACACAGGCATTAGGATGGGCATTGGCCAGGAGAACCAGTGTGAAATGTTATTCCCTAGAGGACTCCAAGAGTCTTCCAACTCCCTTCTCCATTTTTTTTTAACTGTTCCTTGAGAGGTGTTGCCACTGGGGATCCCACTGAGCTTGACAGCAGTGAGTGTTGTGAGAATGACCAGATGAGGGCTCGTCCACCAAAGTCCCAATGGAGAAGGTAGAAGATCCTTTAGGAGAACAAGATCCCCTGGTTTAACAGAAATTGTTATAGGGTGGGGCAGGATCTGGTCTGCATGCTCTCTGAGAAGTTCCCTGAGAAGGTTAAGATAAGGTAGGTAGTCAGTCAGTTTTCTAAGAGAAATGGGTGGCCATATATTATTTAAGACCCAAATAGGAATATTAGGAGGAATGTAAAAAGGTGTCTGCTAAGGGACTGTATACCTAGGGATTTAAATTCTGCAAAATCCTGTAACTCCCAAGAAAGCTGTAAGCTGCTTTATGGTATGGGAGAGGAGGGAAATGGAAGATTGGGTTGATTCACTCATGACTCAGGGAGTGAGTCTGTCCCTTTAAGACCACACTTAGGTAGGTGACCTGTGGGAGGCAGGGTCTGTCAGGACTTTTTTTTTTTCTTTTATTATTCATATGTGTATACAAGGCTTGGGTCATTTCACCCCCCTGCCCCCACCCCCTCCCTTACCACCCACTCCATCCCCTCCCTCTGCCCCCCACCCCCTCAATACCCAGCAGAAACTATTTTGCCCTTGTTTCTAATTTTGTTGTAGAGAGAGTATAAGCCATAATAGGAAGGAACAAGGGTTTTTGCTGGTTGAGATAAGGATAACTATACAGAGCATCGACTCACATTGATTTCCTGTGCGTGTGTGTTACCTTCTAGGTTAATTCTTTTTGAGCTAACCTTTTCTCTAGTTCCTGGTCCCCTTTTCCTATTGGCCTCAGTTGCTTTTAAGGTATCTGCTTTAGTTTCTCTGCATTAAGGGCAACAAATGCTAACTAATTTTTTAGGTGTCTTACCTATCCTCACCCCTCCCTTGTGTGCTCTCACTTTTATCATGTGCTCATAGTCCAATCCCATTGTTGTGTTTGCCCTTGATCTAATGTCCACATATGAGGGAGAACATACGATTTTTGGTCTTTTGGGCCAGGCTAACCTCACTCAGAATGATGTTCTCTAATTCCATCCATTTACCAGCAAATGATAACATTTCGTTCTTCTTCATGGCTGCATAAAATTCCATTGTGTATAGATACCACATTTTCTTAATCCATTCGTCAGTGCTGGGGCATCTTGGCTGTTTCCATAACTTGGCTATTGTGAATAGTGCCACAATAAACATGGGTGTGCAGGTGCCTCTGGAGTAACCTGTGTCACAGTCTTTTGGGTATATCCCCAAGAGTAGTATTGCTGGATCAAATGGTAGATCGATGTCTAGCTTTTTAAGTAGCCTCCAAATTTTTTTCCAGAGTGGTTGTACTAATTTACATTCCCACCAACAGTGTAAGAGGGTTCCTTTTTCCCCCGCATCCTCGCCAACACCTGTTGCTGGTGGTGTTGCTAATGATGGCTATTCTAACAGGGGTGAGGTGGAATCTTAGCATGGTTTTAATTTGCATTTCCTTTATTGCTAGAGATGGTGAGCATTTTTTCATGTGTTTTCTGGCCATTTGAATTTCTTCTTTTGAGAAAGTTCTGTTTAGTTCACTTGCCCATTTCTTTATTGGTTCATTAGTTTTGGGAGAATTTAGTTTTTTAAGTTCCCTATATATTCTGGTTATCAGTCCTTTGTCTGATGTATAGTTGGTAAATATTTTCTCCCACTCTGTGGGTGTTCTCTTCAGTTTGGAGACCATTTCTTTTGATGAACAGAAGCTTTTTAGCTTTATGAGGTCCCATTTATCTATGCTATCTCTTAGTTGCTGTGCTGCTGGGGTTTCATTGAGAAAGTTCTTACCTATACCTACTAACTCCAGAGTATTTCCTACTCTTTCCTGTATCAACTTTAGAGTTTGGGGTCTGATATTAAGATCCTTGATCCATTTTGAGTTAATTTTGGTATAGGGTGATATACATGGATCTAGTTTCAGTTTTTTGCAGACTGCTAACCAGTTTTCCCAGCAGTTTTTGTTGAAGAGGCTGCTATTTCTCCATCGTATATTTTTAGCTCCTTTGTCAAAGACAAGTTGCTTATAGTTGTGTGGTTTCATATCTGGGTCCTCTATTCTGTTCCACTGGTCTTCATGTCTGTTTTTGTGCCAGTACCATGCTGTTTTTATTGTTATTGCTTTGTAATATAGTTTGAAGTCAGGTATCGTGATACCTCCTGCATTGTTCTTTTGACTGAGTATTGCCTTGGCTATTCGTGGCTTCTTGTGTTTCCATATAAATTTAACAGTAGATTTTTCAATCTCTTTAATGAATGTCATTGGAATTTTGATGGGAATTGCATTAAACATGTAGATTACTTTTGGGAGTATCGACATTTTTACTATGTTGATTCTACCAATCCATGAGCATGGGAGATCTCTCCACTTTCTATAGTCTTCCTCAATCTCTTTCTTCAGAAGTGTATAGTTTTCCTTGTAGAGGTCTTTCCCATCTTTTGTTAGGTTTACACCTAGGTATTTGATTTTTTTGGAGGGTATTGTAAATGGAATTGTTTTTGTACGTTCTTTTTCAGTTTGCTCATTGTCAGTGTATAGAAATGCTAATGATTTTTCTATGTTGATTTTATATTTGTCAGGACTTAAATGTAACACTTTTGGATAAAAGAGAGCTCTAGCTCATTTTTCATATAACTTTGTAAATGTTTGTACCATATTTAGATAAAGTATAGACACAACACTGTTACAAGGTGGTCATTTAAGACACATAAGCAAATATGTAAATGAACTCTGATTTAGTAGTACTTAAAGCTTGACAAGATCAGCAGAAACACAAATAATTTCTTTGATAAAATCTTTCTCTGTAATGGTTTTCTGTAGATGTTACTCAGAGCAGAACAATATTAAGATAACCTTGTTATTTTATAGACATAGAGAATTTGATTTAGTTTGACATGACCCTAAAAATCTTTTAGGCACCTCTTAAATTATATTCAACTTTAACTTTATTACATACCAAAGCTTTTATTATACACTTTTAAAACTTACTCAGACCTTTATATAACATACTAAACCCTTTGATGGCTTGTCCTAATCTCTCCTATTTGAAATAATCTTTAGGACAAACCCTTCTTTACAAAATCTCATCAGTCCACACCGTGGAATCTATTTGTTCCTGAAGGAGGGGGCAGCAGAGATAGCTGCCTGGGGGGAGGAGAATTTGAGCTTTTAGTTGAGATAGTAAATCCCATCCCAGCAGAGTCACTGGAGTTTCAGAAACTATAAGGAAAGAGTGACAGAAAAGGAGGTCTCCTCAAGAGCAGGCCAGAGTCCAGGTAAATTAGTGTTCTAGGGGCTGGCCAGATTTGCCCCAAATGATAACCTTGTCATAGGACCAGGGACCAGGAGAGAAAGATAAAACAGAGAAGTGAGCTCCACTGTCTAGCTGGAAAATGATTTTTTGTTTTTCTGCCATCATGGCTACCCTGAGGCTCCTCAACATTGATGCCAAGAACTGGACTGTGGACAGGGGGCCAGGATCCATCAATCCATAGGAGGTGGCACCTCACCTTCCATCTGGAGGCAGAGGGCACTTAAACCTCCAGTGGTTACCTTTGCAGAGAGGGTAGGGTCACGGTTGGGGGCAGTACTGTCTCCTGTGCTGTCCCCCCTTTTGAGTATCCTCTGCAGGAGTGCCCCTCCTGTCCACCATGGTAGCAAGTTCAGGATGCAAGCCCCAGTTGGGTGGGGGCAGCAATGAGGTCATGGTGTCCCTTATCTTTTTCTCTCCTGTTAGTAATGTATCGGTTATAGTATACAGACATGACTAGTTGTATTAATTGATCCAATGACTTTTCTCCTTCAGCCATAGACTGAGTTTTTTAATGAATATCTGGGGCTGACTGTGTTAGAAATTTATCTTTGAGGAGAACCTCTCTCACCTGTAACTCTGGGTCCACTGTGGTATGCTTTCTGATAGCATCCTTATGATGCTGCAGAAAAGTAAGGGGATTTTCTTCAGAGTGTTGCTGTAAAGCAAAGTTGTTATTTCACGTTGATACCTGATACTCTGGAGAGCAGGTCTCTGAACCATTCTGGGCCTCAGTTTCCTCACTTGAATAATGAGGGATCTGGTCTAGGTTAAATTACTTTTTTTTTACAATGAGATGGCTGAAGTGACATTAATGCCACTTATCTTCCTTACCATTTTTTTTAACGCAATGGTGGGGAATTGAACCCTGGGCCTTGTACATGTTGGGCAGACACTCTCCCACTGAGCTATGCCCTTATCCCCAAATATTTTTTTCCTCTTTCCTTTGGCTGTACTGGGGCTTGAACCCAGGACTTTATGCCTGCAAAGTGGCATTCTACTGTTTGAGCCATATCACCAGCCCCTTTTGGTGTGGATCTGTCAAGGGGACTGCATGTGCCCCTGTAGGTATAGACACATTTATCCCCACATTTCTAGGTGCCAAGTATTGGGGCTCATTGTAAATGGTAATCATTTCCAACCTGAGTGGCTTAGGCCAGAACCCATTGCTTTTTTAATGAGACAAGAGTCTGGTCTATTAGAAGCATAATATCCTTTCATGTCAATTGAAAGGTTAGGATCACAGAGATAAAGGCTTGAATGTATTTGTCTGGGCATCAGTATAGCTGTCCAGATGTTTTTTAATTTCCCTTAGATCTGATAGCTAGAAGGGGACATAGACTCGCCCTCTTCCTACCATTACCTGTTGAAGGGGGAAGCACCCATTAGGAGGTTCTGAATATTGGGGTGGCTTAGAAGGTAGGACAGAGGGTGGAGCAGTAGGAGTGGGGCCTTGTCATTGATAAGGGGCTTTTCTGGTCCTCCTTTCCATGTTTATCCTGTGGCTTACAAAGAATGGCCAGCATTTGAGTATCTAAGTAGCAATTGTGGAGCCAATCTGAGATGAAAGAAAATTTGTGTAGGGGACCTCAGTTTACTTTTTTCCTTTTATAGAAAAGGTCTAATGGGAGTATGGTATTGTAATTTAAGGAACCCTGTGAAGGCCACTTCTCTTGGTCACCCAAGGCATACTGAGGCCGACCTCAGTACAAAGCTTCCAACATCTACCAGCCAGAAGACTGGAAGGTACAGGTCCCATCTAGAAAGAACCAGACGTTAGGATCCTGTCTTTTAGTTAAAAGCAGGCAGCCTCTTTAATAAAGGCTACCTTTTTAACAAAGGAATAAGTCACCTGTAAAGTTAGAGAAGGGCATTTAGAGGGCATCCTGGGCCAATAACAGTACCATACTGTCCATTTTGAGATTTCTGGGACTGTAACCTTGAGCTAACAATTGGCTTACAAGGGCTGGGTCTGGTGCCCCGAGGTGTGAGGTGGGGCTAGGAGCAGAGTGCACACAAGGCACTGATGCCCTCCACACACACCTGAAACAAGCGAGCCTGACTGCCTAAACCTGATCCTGTGGCCTGTTGCCCCTCCCCCCTTCCTTCGTTTATTCTAGGAGAAGTGGCAGCGGGCTGTAGCCACCGCCATGTGTGGCTGGCAGCCTAGGATGTGTGTTGGGTTGGCCTATGGATTTTCTTAGCTATGGCAGGTGTTCCCGCTGTGCATGAGCATGCTTATTTGCTTTCCCTCCTCCCCTTGTGGGGGCAGAGTTAGGGCGTTAGCATGGCAGCTGCAGTTTTTTTGGAAGTGCTTTTGTCTAGTAGCTGATTTAAAGTTGCTTTAGACTGAGAGGCCTGGCAAACTAGTTGGAATAACTTAAATCATAAGGTACCATGCTACAAGTTTTTCATGGGAGGTAGGGTCCCAGTAAGCCCAGGGAGGGAAGGCAGACAGAGACAAAGAACATGTAGTGAGACCATGGAGGAAGCAGAAAAGGTGTCCTGACATTTTAAGTAAAGGAGGGGAAGGCAGAGCCTGGAGGCATGACACACGCCTGAGGGATCAGCCATCACCTGTGCCTCTAGATCACTCCCATTGAGTGGTACTGGAACACTTTCAGCAAAACGAAACCTCCAGTCTCTGGTCACTGTCTCAGAAAAAAGGGGTTTTAGATGGGGTCAGGGGAAAGAGAAGCAGTTGTCAGATGCCATAATCAAACAGGACTCCCCCAACGTAGCATGAGGTGTACCTAAATAAACCCCAGGCTTGGTCTCAGCCCACAGGGAGGGAGCATGAGCTCCCCCAGAGCTGGAATCGCCTGGATGCCAGAGTTGGCAAGGAGTGGCTTGACACCATGATGGAAAAGTCCCTCAGGAAGATAGGAAGAGACAGGCAGCATGAGCAGCTCAAGAAGTCTGCTTACAGATGTTACCATTAGAGAAAGTTAAGAGAAGGGTACAGGGGACCTCAGTGTACTTTATTTGCAACTTCCTGTGAATCTATGATTATTTCAAAATTAAAAGTAGAAAAGGAATAGAAAAAAAAAAGAAGTCTGCTTACATGGGGAAGGAGGAGGTTTGGGAGAGGATTTGGCTCATTTAGAAGCTGGTTTAGAGGCTAATAGAACCTACGCAGGGGAACAGGAAGTACAGAGGGAGGGTTTGGTGTGGAGATAGGAAAAGGATCAACACGCTCACAGAAATTGTATAAATCCCTTAAAATATTGGGATTGAAAGTGCCATTAAGTGTCCATTTGGAGACATTGTCTAATGGGTATTGGGGCCATGCCTGATTACAGAGAAAAATGAGCTTCTGTGGCTTAAGATCAGGCGTGAGGCATAGGGGCCCAAGATTGGCCAGAAGACATCCCAATGGGAAGTCTGAAGGAATTTTGGATGGTCCAACTCCCATGGTGAGGCCTGACCTGAGGAGAGATATGGCGGGCGTCCCGAAGTATCAGGTCCTCAGGAGAGAGAGAGAGAGATGTGGAGTACCCAAAGGGAACGTCCTCTCCATTGGGGTCCACAGTCTCTAGTGGGGAACCTGGTTCCCAGGGACAGGAGTGAACTGAGACCTAGCAAGGATTTTGAGGAAATGAGAGATCGCAGCTCTGAGTGCGAGAAGCACTCACCAAGAAAGGATCTTGAGGGAAGACTGGCCAGTGGTGGATGGCAATTGGAGGCATGCTGGGGTGGAAGAAATTCCCTGTGAGCTGTGACAGAGTGGCGTTTTCTAGGATTGGGGGTTCCAGCAAAGCAGCTCGGATCCTGGAGGAAGGGAATGGGAGTTGAGAGAGAGAGAGCAGGATGGGGTGGGGGAGGCCGGGAGAGCAAGGTCAGTGCCAGGAGTACAACCCGATCTGAGTCACTGCACCAAGATGTCAGGAAAAATGCTGCTCACAAAGAAAGCTCACGAGAAAAGTCTCACATCCAAGAGCAAAGTTTAATGGCAGGCTCAAACTGCCAGGCTGGCCAGGGAAAGATGGCGCAGCCCAGACTCTGGGCAAGGCAGGGCTTTTATAGAAGGGGGAGGTTAAGGAAGTTAGCTCATGCGTGGTATTCTCTGGTAGGGGTGGGGCTGTCTTAGAGCGCAGGAATTTCTGTTAAGGGCAGGACTGTCCTTGGGAGTTTCTCAAGTGAGGTCTGAGGATAAAATGGCTGCCGATTTACAAATGGTGACATTACTGTTCTATCAGTTGCAAACTCTATTACTATGAGATGCCCATTGGGATCAAGGTTGTCATGAATACCGACTGGGGCATGGGATCCATCCAAGATGAGCTGCACCAAATCTACAGTGTGCTGTACATGGAGTTGGTGGTGAAGAATCCCTGGTGTCCACTGGGCCAAACTGTGCAAAGCGAGCTCTTTTGCTCCTGGCTAGACTGTTATGTCCACTCTCTGCCCTTCTTCTCTGCCCAAGCTAGCTAAAACATCCTGCCTCATCTCTCAGAAGAATCTGTGACTGCAAGGGGCCTTTCTAACTTGTGACACTGTAAGCCTTCCCATCTACCCATCTCCCAGGGCTTCAGCCTTAAAGCCCATACCCCACCCCACCCCACCCCTTGCCTGGTGCCCTCGAATGACCAGAATGAAGTTCACAGGAGCCCTTGTACCTCCAAACCGACCCCTTTCTCCCATTTTATACCCTATCTGATGCTGCAAAAAGCACAATAAACTTTTGTCACCCTCTGGAAAAAAAAAAACACACTGTCCAACATACTTATTTTGACAATTAGTGAGGCCAGTTTAAGATACATAGTAAGACCATGGCTCAAAAAAACAGAAACAAGCTGGGTGCTGGTGGCTTGGCCTGTAATCTTAGCTACTTGTGAAGCAGAAATTGGGAAGATTGTGGTTCCCGCCTGAAACCCCATTTCAATAATAACTTGGTGCGGTGGTGTGTGCACCTGTCATTCCAACTACATGGGAGGCTGAGATCAGGAGGATCACAGTTCCAGGCCAACCTGGGGAAAACGTTTGAGAGACCCCATCTCAATGGAAAAAGCTGTGTGTGGTATGTGTGCCTGCCATCCCAGAAATGGTGGGAAGCTTAAAGTAACAGAATCATGATCCAGACCAGTTAGGCAAAAAGCGAGACCCCATCTCAAAAATCCCAGAGCAAAAAGGGCTGGAGGTGTGGCTCAAGTGGTAGAGTTCCTGCCTAGCAAGTATGGAGCCCTGAATTCAAATCCTAGTACAAATAAAAAACAAAAGGAAAATAAAACAAAGATTTAGGGTCATATACAGAATTTTAATCAGTCAATGATTACTGAAACATTGACCTTTTATTAAGTACTCTACTTGATCATGTAAACAGAACTGCTCAAAAGAAAAGTCTCTGGACTAGGTGTGAATTTGGTAATTTATTCTCTCTTAACATCTGGAAGCTTCAAACTCATGTGAAAAATGGTGTAAATGTCTAAGGAGGTGGTTATGAGAATTTTTTTTGGTGGCACTGGGATTTGAACTCAGGGCCTCATACTTGCTAGGCAGGTGCTTTGCTGCTTGAGCCACTCTGCCAGTCCTTTTTGTGTTGGGTATTTTCAAGATAGGGGCTGGCTTTGAATAGCAATCCTCTCTGAGGATCTCTCCTCCTGAGTAGCTAGGCTTACAGGTGTGAGCCACTGGGACCTGGCTTGATTGTGCACAGGGCTTGACCATACTGGGTATTATGAGGCTAACCATTAAAATACCGCAACCCAGCCAGGCATGGTGGCTCACATCTATAATTCCAGCTATTCAGGAGGTAGAGGATTAAGGCTCGAGGACAGCCCAGACAAAATGTTAGCCAGATTCCCTCTCAACAAATAAACTGGGAGCAGTGACTTACTTCTGTCATCCCAAGTACTTGGAGACATAGGTAAGAGGATCATGGTCTGTGGCCAGCCTCTGGGAAAAAGTAAGAATGTATCTGAAAAACAAACTAAAGCAAAAAAGACTGGTGGTGTGGCTCAAGTGATAGAGTACCTGTCTAGCAAGCACAAGGTCCTGAGTTCAAACCCCAGTATAGCCACACACACAAAAAATTAAATAAACAAAAAAATAAAGTTGGCCAGAATGGAAGGAACCCCTGAGTGATGTGTGCATTCTAACCACAGGTACAGAACTTATATGGCTGAGATTAGTAAACTTGAAAAATTCCTGAAAATTGTGCTGAGGGTGTGGCTTAAATGGTAGAGACCCAGCCTAGCAATTGTGAAACCCTGAGTTCAAGCTCCAGTATCACCAAAGCAAAAAGAAAAACACCCCTCCCCCAAATAAAAAGAGTCCTGAAAACTCAATACAGGTCTCTTCATACTTTCTCCTCCTTTATGACCGCAGTTCTTCTTCTTTTTTGGAGGTACTTGAGCTTGAACTCAGAACTTCATGCTTGCTATGCTTGCCAGGCAGCAGGCACTCTTCCACTTGAGCCACTCCCCCCACTCTGTTTTGTATTATTCTTTTTCTTTATGTTTTTTTTTTTTTGAGATAGGATTCTCATGAACTATTTGCCTAGGCTGGCTTTGAGCTATGATTCTCCTCATCTCTGCCTCTTGAGTATCTAGAATTACAGACATGAGCCACCATCTCTCTCTCTCTCTCTCTCTCTCTCTCTCTCTCTCTCTCTCTCTTCTGCAGCACTGGGGATTGAACTCAGGGCCTCACACTTCTAGGCACTCTATCACTTGAGCCACTCTGCTAGTGCTTCATTTCTTACTTTCCCTACTGAGCATTCAAATTCTCCCTCAGATGGGACTCGGTCCCAACCCAGAAATGTATCTCTCCATTTGTCTTCTGGTACTTCTCCTATTATCTTGAAATAGAAGTCTGACCTACTGCAATCCAGCTTCTCTTTGTACCACTCTCTTGAAACTCTTGGAAAGATTGTCAGTGACTGCTTATCTGCCCAGACCAATCTTCCCTTTCTCCTTGTGCTTCGGTCCTCAGTGATTTTACCCGTTCTATGGTGCCTCCTAAGTCCATTTCCAGCTAACTAGCTGCTGTACTTCAGATAGCTCAGACTACTGTATGCCTAAAACCAAATAAAAAAAAAAACAAATTTATAATCCTCTATACTTCTATCCCCTGGCTCAATTAACGACTAATTCACTGAGCTTCTAAAACTAGAAACCAGCTCTCTCTCTTCAACATTTCCATTCTTCTCATTGTGCTCAGCCGATTGCCCACCAAATCTTTTTCTACCTCCATATAACCTTTGGTTATGTCTTTAGCATTTCCTTAAAGGACTTTGAGTGAATTCCCAATGCCATCTCTAGTGTCTAGGCTATTGAAGCTATCAGAAATGTCTTCAGCATGTATATAAGGCCCTTTAAAAAGTCCTTACTTACCTCAGACAGGTGCTGGTGGCTCAGGCCTGTAATTCCAGCTACTGAGGAGGCACAGATCAGGAGGATTACAGTTCAAAGCCAGCCCGGGCAAACAGTTCTTCAGACCCTACCTCAAAAAACCTATCACACACACACAAAAAAAAATAAATAAAATAAAGGGACTGGTGGAGTGGCTCAAGGCATAGGCCCTGAGTTCAAACCCCAGTACCACAAAAAAAAAAAGTCCTCACCTCCACTCCTCTCAGTCTTGTCTTAACATGTTCTAGTCACATTCTTAGCTCCTAGACAAATCAAGTTCATTTGAACACCATGACCTTAAATTCAGGCACTAAGTGTTCTCCTTGTATATCCTTAATCACAAAGCACTGTTTTGCTTTTTTTCACTTTCCAACAAAATTTTGATTCATTAACTCAAGAGACCTTCTATTAAGAATCTTAGGCTGAGCTGGGTGTGTGGCTCAAGTAGTAGAGCTCTTGCCTAGCAAGCACAAGGCCTTGAGCTCAAAATCCCATACCTCAAACAAATTTTTTAGATTGAAAACGAACCTGATGCATGATTGTAATTCTTGTACTTGGGAGGCTGAGGCAAGATGATCAGGACTTCAAGGCCAGCCTGGACCACACAGGGAATTCAAAGCCAGACGGGGTTATCTAATGGGGACCCTATGTCAAAAAAAATTTTTAGGTTAATATTCCTATCTCACCACCCCTTCTCAGCTATACTGTATTATACCAAGAATAGTGGTGGTGGCCACTTTTCCCATCTACACAGGCACTGCATCCAGTAGTGGCAAGTTTTCACTTCCATTTAAAAAGTATTTGGCCTTATTCTGGTAATAGCACACACTGATGGTTTACCAAATAATCATTTCATCAAGTAGGCAAATGCATTGGAACACAAACGCCATGCCACCAGCAAAGCCACTGATTTTTTTTTAATCAACAGTTAAGAGGCCAGACACTGGTGGCTTATGCCTATAATCCAAGCTACATAGGAGGCAGAGATCAGGAGGAGCTCAGTTTGAAACCAAGCTAGGCAAATAGTTCCCAAGACCCTATCTCAAAAATACCCAACACAAGAAAGAGCTGTCGGAGTGGTTCAAATAGTTGAGCATCTGTCTAGCAAGTGTGAGGTCCTGAGTTCAAACCCTGGTACCACAAAAAAAAACCACCCTAATAATTAAGAAAAATTAAAGGGGGGGAGAGAGAAGGGAGAATGATGAAGGAGGTAAATCTAACTAAGATATATTGTAAGCACATATGTAACTATTACAATGTATTCCCTTCTACAGCCATTATATATTAATTTAAAAAAAAAACCTCTTATGCAGTACCTTAACTATACTTAACAGTGAATCTCTTCTGACTTCCCTACTCATTTCAAATTATCTAGGGATGACACTCAGCTAATAATGCACCAAAGAAAAGTAAAGAATTGCAAACTTCTGGAAGCAATGATGAAATATAATCCTCACTGCAGACATTGATGACCCAGGTCACTATTCAAATGTACTCCTCCTCTGCCTTCCTTCTAAGATCGTAGATGTAGCCCCCCAACACATGAATGGTATTGAAGCAGATTTTGACCTCTATAATCCCAGCTACTCAGGTGTGGGGGCAGGAGGATTGAGAAGATCCAAGGCTGACCTGGCGGGGGGGGGAATACAAGATCTTATCAAAAACAAACTATGCCTCTTTGCCATGTATCCTGCAAGAATGAAGGCCACACTCAGCAATCCGATTGTCAACATTCCAGAAAATGTCAACATCTCTCTGAAGATTATTATGTGAATTATTCGCAATTATTGTGAATAATTGGGGTCCTCTGGAGCCCTTCAGAGGGACTTCAATCACAACAATGTAGAACTCAGTCTCCTCAGAAAGAAAAAGAAGAGGCTTTGAGTTGACAACTGGAAAGTTGCAGGCTACGGTTTGTACTGTCTGTAGTCATATGCAGATGATCAGAGGTGTTACACTGGGCTTCTGTTACAAGATGAGTCTGTGTGTGTTCACTTCCCCATCAACCTCATTATTCAGGAGAATGGGTCTCTTAATGGAATCCAAAGTTTCTTGGGTGAGAAATACATCCACAGAGTTCAGATGAGGACAGGTGTTGCTTGTTCGGTAGCTCAAGCCCAGAAAAATGAGTTAATCTTGGAAGGAAATGATATTGAACTTGTTTCAAATTCAGTTGCTTTGATTCAGCAGGTCACAACAGTTAAAAACAAGGATACCCGAAAAATTTTGGAGGATATCTGCATTTCTGAAAAAGGAACAATTCATTAGGTTGACAAATAAAATCTAAGTTACCCTGCTACAGATTTGGAATTATAATACAAAATCATGATATTTTAATGATGCAAGAAAAGATTAAAAAACAAAAAAAAGGATGGGAATGTGGCTCAGGTGGTAAAGCACAAGCTTGAGGCTCTGGTTTCAATCCCCAGTATTGCAAAAAAAAAGTTACAAATAATATCACATAATATTCATCTTAAATTTACAAGTAGAAAATAAAGATTAGAAATTTATAACTTTGAGGTGCTGTTTGTGGGAAATTACTATATGTGGTCAAAAGTTAATAGGAATATGAAACTGATATCATAAGTGATAAAGAAGAGCTTCATAAACTTTTTCAAGTCATGACACACAGAAAATGATAATATTTGTATACAAACTGACAGAAGTGCGAGACTGCTGTCGTCTGGACCTCCTAAGGGCTGAAGGTCAATATTTTGTTCATAGACAATGGAGCTTACCAAAGGGCTAAAGGATAAGGGTCAAGTTTATGAAACTCCTAACAGAAAAATGCTAGTAAGCATTAAAATACTGTAAATTCCTTGGAGAGTTCTTAGAATTTCACAACAAAGTTCACAAAAATTATGCCGGTCTTTTACAGGTCAATATTCAGGAAAGCGGTTTTTTGTGGCAATAGTCTTCCATATGTGTTGAGACCTTGGTGAAGGAAGACAATGATTTCAGTGACTTTATGGCAGGGTCAAGCTGACCTCCCTGGTCACCCAGGGTCAAAGACATACAACTGAACAGTGCTTCAGTGTGTGTTTTAACCCCACAGTCAATTCACACAGGCCTGGGCCCTAACTTAGCTTACTACTTTGGACGTCTTTCTTCTTTAAAAAAAGAAAGTAAGGAACTTTCTGAAAAAAAGTTGAAGAAGCCATGTTTTTAACCTTGAGTTATTACCAATAGCAAATTCAGAGACTTGTAAACACAAGGCTTATGGTTGATCACCTGGAAAGAGGATTCATTCTGATGCTTATGGTTCAAATATACTTGTAATATTGTGCTTGGAATACAGAAAACCAGTTATCAACTTCTTGTTCCTGTTACAAATAATACCAGCTCAGTCCAGAGCTCTGACAGATCAAGAAAACATTTTCTCCTCTGGTGATTACAGCACAATTACTAGACTTCTTGCCTTTTAATAAATGTCTGGTGCGCTTAATTTCCATTTTTGACTTATTTAATTTCAACAATCTGTCAAAAAGAACCAGAAAACAAATACTGAATGACATTCTGCTGCATTTTTAAACCTTCACACTCCAGACAAAAACACGTTACGTGCCTCCTGCCTTGACCACCCTGCTACTTTTCCATACACTGTACAAAACCAAGGTGACTAAGCTGACATAGTTCACTTGGAGCCACTAGACAGTAAGGAGGGTGGAGGAGATGAGTCCTGATGAAGCATTTATGAACAAAGTGTAGTTCACTGTGGGGTTCAATTTCTTCAGTATAAAGAAGGAAGAAGCAAGGACAAGACCAGAACAGGGTGTTGTTACAGAAGATGGAAAATGTAGCTTCATAATCAGTCAATGTCATTCTTCTTCAGCAAGACACTTTCATTTTTCTCCTTTTTATTATCAGCTTCAAGAAGCTTGAGCCAGGTGCTGGTGGCTCACACTGGTAATCCTAGCTACTCAGGAGGCAGAGATCAAGAAGATGGCAGTTCGTTCGAAGCCAGCCTGGGGAAATAGTTTGAAACAAACTATCTAGAAAAACCCTTTACACACACACACACACAAAAAAACAGGGCAGGTGGAGTGACTCAAGGTGAAGACCCTGAGTTCAAGCCCCAGTATGATTAAAAAAAAAAAAAAAGCTTGAGACACTTTTTGCAAATAGCATCCTCCCAATTCTGAGCTACTTACTAAATGAAGAATACATTCCTGAAGAAGAGCAAAGGGGTTTGGCCAGGAACTGGAATCTTGCAAGAGCAGGTCCTCTTCAGCTTATAGCTTGGGGCTGCCTTTGGGACCCATGGCTGATCAGGGACCAAAGAAGGGAGGAACAGCTAGGTGTAGAGCCAGCAGAGACTTCTGCCCCCCACCCCCCAGGTCACCCTATTCATGACCTGTCAGCATTCAATATTTTTTGAACGAACTTATCTTTTTAAAAAATTTTATTGGCATATTGGATATTTATATATGTGCTTACAATATATCTTAGACTTACCCCCTCCATCATTCTCCCTCTTCTCCCTCCTCCCCTTTCTTAGAACAATTTCAACTCAACTGGTTTCATTCTTTTATTTTCATTTATGAATGCAAACTACACCCACCATATTCCCCCTCTTCACCCTTTCCTATGCCCACCCCTTCCACTGACACCCCTAGAAAAAGACCTACAAAAACCAAATCTTGAATCCTGCATAGTTGACTGCTCAATAAAAACGTTAATTATCAAGTAATTATGAAAGAAATCTCTTCTTTGAAAACTTTGCTTTCTATTATGGAGTGGGAGGCAAACAATTGCCTGCTGACCTGATGCTTTCATCATTTCCCCAACCCTTTTCAAATTTTGTCCAATACGTATAAGATTATCAAAAGAGGAACATCTAGTGAAGCCCTTTCCTCTCCCTTTCTGCAGTATCTTAACAGCACGGAGAAATAAACCAGTGAGACCTTCACAAGTGACAGCATGTCAACTAAGCATGAATCGTACCTGATAGGTAATTCCTACATAGAATTGTTGAAGTCAATAAAGATTTGAGGTTAGGCCAGGTGCTGATGGCTCACGCTTGTAATCCTAGCTACTCAGGAGGCAAAGATCAGGAAGACCACGGTTCAAAGCCAGCCCAGGCAAATAGTTCATGAGACCGTATCTCAAAAAAAACCCTATCACCAAAAAGGGCTGGTGGAGTGGCTTAAGGTGTAGACCCTGAGTTTAAGCTCCAGTGCCATTAAAAAAAAAAAAAAGAGAGAGATTTGAGGTTAGCTAAACCGGGAAAATCAGATCATATGAGTTCCTATACTTGTGAGTAAATTTAGAAACTATGTGTAAGGGGAAGAGAGAGAAAAAGCCTGACCTCTTCAAACTTGCAAGAAGTTTTTACATTTATCTTCATGATGGAAACTCCCTAATTTCACAAAAGACCTCTTTTTACCTCTGGCAGCTTTAATGAAAGCAGTTGTCGAGAACAATTATGAAACTGAAGAAGTATTGTATGTCATTGCCCAAACCTGCAATAACTTGTAGTGATCAAGTTATCAGTTCAACAGTCCAACATCATTCCCATAAAGGGCTTTGGTGCTGTCCCATCTAGAATAATTGAAATTTGTAAACTTTCACTGCTTTTTTTCTGATTTCTCCACTCAATGTCATGGGAGTGCCTTTTCTGAGATCCTAATATGCTACTAGTGTGTACAAATGTATAAAACCAGATTTTCTAGGTAATAGGATTAAACTAGTATCAAGCATTGGCATGACCTATTGTTTTCAATAAACATTCATCACAGATGTTGTGCTAGTTCTTGGCACCAGGGGCAGAAATAAGGGAGATTCCGTTCCTGCTCACATAGAGTCTGGTTGGTAGGAAAACACGTTAATATTGTGAAACATATAACAGAAGTAGCCCCAGGATGCAGACAAGTGGCACAGAGGTCAGAAGACACCCTAAAGAAGCACTACTCCATGCCTGGGAATGCAGAAGTGGATGGATGAAATAGAATGATTTTTCTGTCCTTGTGGAGGGTACATTTCTAGAAAAATAATCTGAAAACAGGAGTTTTCCAGAGGAACAATATAAAAAGAAATGAATATCTTACATAAAAGAAGCAAGTCTAGCTTGAACACTAGCAAAGTGGAGCTCTGTGTAATCTCTGTCTCATCCAAAAATATGTTGAGACCATGTTGAAATTTCCTGACTTTGTATACAGAGGAATGAATGACTTCCTCCATATCTGGGAACAGGGCCCAGAATCCATTCCCAGCTTAGGGACCCCACCATAAAACACACACACACACACACACACACACACACACACACACACGTGCACACATGCATGCCTACACTGGGTGAGTCATTCACATGGTGACTGCCAATTCTGCTCTGCCTGGTCCTAGTTTGACACCCCATTGTGACAGTGCCCCATTGCTACAGGAATACGAGGAAGAGATTCTACCTAATGCCCTACTCCAAGAGCATGTTTTAAGTTTATTTTTGATCACAACATGGTGAGTAGAACTTGATATATAAGGTGCTTTTCAAAAGGATCGTACATGCTATTATGTGTGCCCTTTCTTTTCAAAGCGACAGTTATGTACTGTGACTCAAATAAATTTACTTGACTGTTTCAAAGGACTCTTGGAAGAAGAAGGATGGTAACATCCATTTGGATGTAATATCCCTGTGACCCTCCTATTGGAAAATGAAGATAGAAAGGTGAGGATGTGATTGATACTTCCTCCTTCTTTTTCCTCTGTTTCTTTCTCCCTTTCTTTCTTTTTCTCCTTCCTTCCTTCCTTCCTGGTAAGTTCTTGCTGTGTATAATGCTGGCCTCAAACTCTCAATCCTCCTGCCTTAGCCTCCTGAGTGCTAGCATTACAGGTGTATGCCACCATGCATGTTCCTTTTTTTTTTTCAGGGCCTTCACCTTGAGCCAGTCCACCAGCCCAATTTTTTGTGATAGAGTTTTTTGAGATAGGGTCTTGAGAACTATTTGCCCAGGCTGGTTTTGAACCATGATCTTCCTGATCTCTGCCTCCTGCGTAGCTAAGATTACAGGTGTAAGCCACCGGTGCCCTGCGCCAGGCTCCTTTTATGGTCAATTCACTGCATGGGCAGGTTGGACAAGCAGGCTGAAATGTGATGGGATGAGAAGGGTATGCTATGATGCTAATAGATTGAGTGGGGAAACCCCAGCAAGGCCTGTCTATTTAGATTCTCCTTGGGCTCTCTTCCAGAGACCGGGCCTCTCTGGAATAGGAGAGTCTTACACCCTACTATCAGACAAGGAAGGTCAGAGAATGGAAAAGAAGCATGCATGCATTTTTTAAATGATGAGAAATCTCATCATTTCTGTCACGATGCATATCTTTTGCTTCTTTAGTATACTTAAGAAAAGTAATATTGTTGTCATAGAGGGTCTAATTGTTACATACTGCATATTTGTGTCCCTCCTCCCTAAATTTATACTCTGAAATCTGAACCTTCAGTGGGTTGGCATTAGGAGGCAGAGCCTTTGGGAAACAGGTCATGATATTAGCTTCCAAATACAAACACAAGTTTTATCATATATATGCATACGTATATATACATATGCGAAGAACATGTTTCCAAAAGTGGGGCTGTTATAGCAGTCTACAGAAGGAGGAAAAGAATGACAGGGAATGAATAATATTGAAACACATCACATCTGTGTAGGAACAAGACAATGAAATGCACTGAAAACTTTTGAACAGTACAGAGTAGAGGGAAAAGGGTACAGAAGAGTAATGGGTGTGTGTGATGATTAAAATACAATACGTTTACAGGTGAAGTACCAAGGCAAAGCTCCACTGAACAGACACTGAAACAATGAAGGGCAGGAATGTAAAACAGGTCACACTAAGAGAACACTAGTGGGAGGGGGAGAATAAATGAAGAGAGTAAAGGAGGGTGAATATGGTTGAGGCACTTTATTTTTTTGTGGTACTGGGGTTTGAACGCAGGGCTTACACCTTGACTCACTTCACCAACCCTTTTTTGTGATGGGTTTTTTCAAGATAGGGTCTCATGAACTACTTGCCTGGGCTAGTTTTGAACCTCAGTCCTCCTCATCTCTGCCTCTTGGGTAGCTAGGATTATAGTCGTGAGCCACCAGTGCCTGGCTGAGGTACTTCCTATTCACGTATGAATATGGAATATTGAAACCTGTGGAAGTCATTTAGAGAAGGGGAATGGGAGTGGAGGGAATGAACCAAACTGGGGTACAATATATGTATATATGGAAATGTCACAATGACACCTCCTATATAATTATCATATACTAATAAAAATACTTTTAAAAATAAATGATAATAGCTTAAGTAAATAGGTAGACACAAGCAGAATGAGGGAATGCCCCGACTATCAGACTATTTTAAAATCCCCAGATGGCTAACACCTGGATCAAAGACTGACCTAATGACCCCCAACTCTGGGCCACCCTGATAAGAAATGGCCCTATGGTCTCCTTATGGTACCTACTCCCAATTTGAAGGTTAAAATGGGAAGGGCAAAGAGGATCAGATGCACAGGTTTATGCTCTCATATCAGGACAACCTGTGTAGTAGTCAAGCCATTTGGGGAAAGCCCTGATTTCACACCACCTGGTAACTCTACTGTATTGGATAAAACCCAAGCCCAGGAAGTCAACCTTGACCTCAGCTGCCTGCCTCACCCTTTGAGTTGTACTTTGCTTTAGTAATATATCACTCTTTGCCATCTTTGTGGTCCTTTTGCCTTCCCTGGGGCAGTGTCCTGGTTTTAGGTATTGTACCCAAGAACCAAGAAACATCTGGAATACCCCAGCCACTGGTAACAATGAAAGTAGAATCTCATGATGAATTAGTACCTTATTACCCTTATTCGAAGAAACCTCGAAAGAGCCTTCTTTCTCTCTCTGTTCTTCAGCACGTGAGGATACAGCCAGACAATGAAAACTGGGAAGCAGATGCTTGCCAAACACGGGAATATGCTGGCACCTTGCTTTCAATCAGTTTCAGTAGCTCCAACTAACTAAGACCCTAATGAAATAGGATAATTTTTGGCTGGGAGTGCAGTCAACTTTAAAAGAAGTCTAAATTAAAAGCCCAAGTTAGTATTGTGTAGCTCCTATATTAGACAATATTAAAAACACAGCCAGGCACTAGTAGCTCACTCCTGTAGTCCTAGCTAGCAGAGATGAGGAGGATCAGCCTGGGCAAATAGTTCTCAAGACCCTATCTTGAAAAAACCCAGCACAAAAATAGGGCTGGTGGAGTGGCTCAAGGTGAAGTCCCTGAGTTCCAGCCCCAGGACCACCAAAACAAAAAACAAAAATTATAGAAACGGAGGTAATATTTGATGAAATTGAAACATGTTAATGAAGGCAATGAAATCAATATAATATTTTCAAATGATTTTGGATATTTACAGGGATTTTAAGATGTTCATTTTGCCCTTTGGCAGAGCAATCTCTATGTAACTATGGGACTGGTGGAGTGGCTCAAGTGATAGAGCACCTGCCTAGCAAGTGTGAGGCCCTGAGTTCAAACCCTGCTACCACCACCAAGAAAAATTGTAACTATGACGTGATTTTGATTTTCCCTATGAAAAAGAACCAAATTTGAATAAGACATAGAGAAAACTGACTTGTTAGCGGGGAGTTGTGAATGCCTGTCAATTTCTTATTGTTATAATACTCTATTTTTTTTAATTGCATTCATATATCCAGACATAAATACAAATGCATACAGAAAAATACAGAAGGAAGAGAGAAATGCATAGATTTTTAAGGAGTTTCCTTTTGCAATTCTGGAGTTCAAGTAACTAGAAGATAAAACAGTTCCTTACCATGGTTAGGGTGAGGTGAGTCACATAGATCTGGATTTAAATTCTTCTCTTTTTTTTTTTTTTTTGCAGTACTGGGATTTGAACTCTGGGCTTCGTGCTTGTTAGGCTGCACTCTGCCACTTGAGCCACTGCCCTGGCCATTTTTGTGTTAGGTATTTTCAAGATAGGGTCTCCTCACTATTTGCCTGAGGCTGGCTTTGAACTTCGATCCTCCTGATTTCTGCCTCCTGAGTAGCTAGGTTTACATGTGAAAGCCACTGGCAATCAGTCTTATTTATTTATTTGAAACAATAAAACATGCTATTGCCACTACTTTTGGGTGACTTATAATTATATTTGCTTTAAAAGCAGTTAATTGTATTTCTGATTTATATCAGGAAGTACACTGCCTTTCGATAACTGGTGGCCACAAGGAAAGAATAATTTCATCTTCAAAAAGTCATTCCATCCAGAATTACATAAGTAACTGAAGGATAAGATGAACAGGTGAATTCCCTTTCATGTCCTAATTCGATAGGCTAAGAGAGAGTTTTGTTTTAAGTCTGATGAATCAACACTAGCATAGGAATGAAGAAATGGGAGGGGATGGGAATAGGGAAGAAGATGAGGTAATAGAGTGATCTTCAGACCACAGGATCCTAGGTAGGATGTACAGTGCATACTGTGGATGGCAACTTCTGTAATTTTTTGTTGTTTTGTTTTGTTTTTGAAACAGACTTTCAATATGCAGCCTAGACTGACCTTGTATTTGAGGTCCTCCAGACAGCCTCCCAAGTGCCAAGATTACTGGCTTGTGCTACCTTGCCCATTTTAATTTTTATAATTTTTAAAAGGCCTTAGTTTCAAGCTTTTGCTTTTATGTATTACACTCAGTACTCAGTCTACAGGCACATGCTCTCCTGAAATACAAATCTGCCTGTGTTCCTATACTTTCCTCACTATGCCCCCAAACAAACAGGACAAAAACAAAGACAAAAATCCAACTTTCCTGGCCGGTCTCCATTCCCTACCTTAAGTGGTTTCTTAATCCCAGAGAAATTACTTTCAGTCTATACATTTTTCTCCTGCTGTTTCCTTTGGCCTGGAATGGCACTCTCACTTTTCTTTGGTTAATATTTTCTTTTGGGGGCTGGGGGCGTGGCTCAGCAATAGAGTCACGTATGCTTGCCTAGCAGGCATAAGGCTCTGGGTTGGATTCTCAGCACCAGAAAAAGCAAAATAAACAAAAACCCTACCCTGGCCCCCAGCTCTGTGCACACCTTTGTTTTGTTTTTTTTAATCCTATGCAGCATAATTTTGTTAGCTGACAGGTTAATCTCTTAGTTCCTGGGGTGCTATTTAATCTTTGTAGCCCAGCACAGCATGGCACCCAAGAAATGTTTATGTGGCTGAAATGAACTCATAGTTGGTCACCCATGACCTAACGACCTACATGGACTCAGAATCCCTAGACACCTCAAAATCACAGTGCGAGCAAGCAAGTCCAGACACAAATCCTTTTTGCAGGGTCTGAAATGTATAGAGTTCCTGTCACTCATCTAAGGTCTAGGTTCGGAGTGTGGACTATCCCAGATGGGTGAGAAGAGAAAGAGAACTCTTATTCCTAGGGAACAAATATTCCTGGTCGCTCTGTCCGGGAGCAGAACTGGAGCAAGCATTACAGGGCGGTCCGGGCAGGGCTAGGGCTGGGGTCTCATCCACCTACTCCTACATCGTCCTGTTTTTCAGGTGGGTGTCAAACAGCACTAGTTTTCAGTTGCATACTCCCTTGAATGGTGTCACACTGTCCTGGATTTCAGGTACAACCCCCTCCCCCAGGTGGGTGTCACAGGGTCCTGGCTTTCAGAAGCACCCCTCCCAGGTGGGTGTCACCTCCGTCACCCAACACCTCTGCAGGACCCGTGCAGCAGCGCGACCGGATGGGTGGGCGTCACCGCGCAGGGGCCACCTTCCGCCCGCGACAGGACGGCTGAGGGACAGGAGGTGGGAAGCCCTGGGGGTGCGCGAGCGAGGCACAGAGTCCCGGAAACCCCGAGGGCGAGGGACGGGACGGGGAGGAGTAAATCCATTTCTCCGGCGTTGCGCAAGAGTGGGGGCCCGCGGCCGGGCTGGGCGGTCACCGGCTCATCCCCGCGCGCCCCCCGCCGCGGTCCCGACCCAAAGCGAAAGGAACCCGATCGTCCCGGCGTCGCGTCCGCGGGAGGTCGCCGAGCGCCTCCCAGTCGGCGGGCCGGGCCACCGCTTTGTGACTTCACTGGTTTCGCAACAAGCCCGGGCCGCCCGCGCCCCACCCACGCCCGCCCCGCCGCCTCGCCGCCCGCAGCCTCGCTCCGCTCTTCGCGCTTCCCTCCCTCCGGGGCTGGGCCCGCCCGGGTCGTCGCGGAGCCTCCCGTCCCGCCGCGTGTGGCTGTCCGTGCCGTGGCCGCCGCCTCCAGGCAGTCCCGAGCAAGCCGGCGACCCGCCCAGCTGAGCGCAGCTCTCGGTCCCGCAGCAGCGCTATGCTGTGCTTCCTGAAGGGAATGGCCTTCGTCCCCTTCCTCCTGGTGACCTGGTCGTCCGCCGCCTTCATCATCTCCTACGTGGTCGCAGTGCTGTCTGGGCACGTCAACCCATTCCTCCCCTACATCAGGTGAGGGGCAGGGTGAGCTTCGGGGCCAAGGGGACAAGCAGGGGACCGTTCCTATGGGGAGGGAGGCGTTTAGCTCAGACCTATCTGGGGGCGTCTTGAGGTAGGACTAAGTGTGACAATGAGAAGAAGATGTGCTCCTGACGGCCCCAGTATATGTAGGGAGGCAGGGTGTGGCGCTGAACAGCCCTGCGCTCACCCTGACACTGAAGAGAGGGACATCAGGAGAGTCCGGACACAGGACACGCGGTGGAACTTTGAGACCCGGCACGGGCCAGCATATTGGGGGAGTCGCTTCTTTGGTGATAGTGAAACAAGGATGGGTCCTGATAATAAAGTTGAGTCTAAGATGCAGATCAGCTGTGTGCGAGCAAATCATAGAGCAGAATTCACACCCAGATCTGTCTTATGCCAAAAGCAGCATGATGCTATGTCCAGATCCTTGAGAATCTGGCTCAAGTCCCCTGGAAGTTGACTTCTCTGGGCACGGGCACCTCCAAAATCAGAGCCCTCAAGTTGCCAACAGCTTGTGATATCTCTTGTGTTATTTTGCCAGTTTCTCTTTCCTGTCTTCTGGTCTTCACCTTTCCTGAGGGTCACTTCGTCAGTTCTGGAACAGCGGCCTGATCTTTTTTCGTGGATTCCAGTTCTGTGTGTTGCCCATGGCAGTGGGCATTTTCTTACCGTTAGAATGGGCCATTCTTCTTCTTCTTTTTTTTTTTTTTTCCTTTTTCCCTTGCTCCTTTCCTCCCTCCCTTCCCCCCCCCCCTTTTTTTTTTTTTTGGCTTCCTATTTTCTGAGACAGAACTCAAAATTCTTCCTCCCTCAGTCTCCCAAATCCTCCAAAAGGATTACAGGTGTGAACCACCCTGGCTGGCTCAACATGCTTATCTAAGTGAGCTGCATTTTAGTGAGAGTACAATAAGGTTGGTGACAGCCAAGATTATTACTACTTAAGGGTAGAGACTGGGGGACTTTCCCTCCCCGATCCTATTCTGTCTGGTAAGCAATGTTCTGTCTTTTTTTTGTGAGAGGAGGAGAGGTTTTAACAAACTTGAGACAACAGGGGACTAGAGTCTAAAGATATGAAGAAGGTAGCAGTAGGTAGAGAACAGTGCACAGTAGCAAATCTGCCCTGATGCTGGTGGTTTAGCCCTTGCAGGAAGAACAGGTTAATACATTGAGACTTTTGTAGCTGGCCTAGTATCCCAGAAGAAACCTGGGCTCGGTTTCCCACTGCACATTGCAGTCCCTCATTTCAGAAACAGGATAGAGTATCTTTGACTTTCGTAAAAATGAAGAACTACTCATGCCTGTAATCCTAGCTACTTGAAAGGCTGAGGTTGAAAGGCTCTTTGGGCAAATAGTTTGTGAGACCTCATCTCCAAAAATAACCAGAGCAAAATAGACTGGAGGTGTGGCTCAAGTGGTAGAATTCATTGCAAGCATCAATTCCTGAGTTCAAATCTCAAGTTCCACAGAAAGAAGAAGAAAAAGAAGAAGAAGAGCCATTATCTCTGCAATCCTTTTTATTGAGAAACTAATAGCTGTCCTTTTTATTGAGAAAATAATAGCTGTTTGTCCTGCATCTGAAGGTCAAGAATGGCTGGGCTTGAGTCTTTGTGGAGGTGTATGATGTGGTTATAATTAACAGCACCTCAAGGTTATCTTGGCAATGGGAGACAATCAAAAATGGGGAAATAAACTGACAAGGTGAACTGCTCCTGAGATGCTCAAATCACAGCCACTCCAAGGAAGAGGTTTCAGGAAAAGCAGCATTATAAGAGGACAGTCATGCAGGAGATGTCCCCTTATTGCCAGGAGCTATGAACTAACAACAAACATTGTACTGATGGCCGAAGTATGCCTGGGTATTTTGTGCTTGTTTGCTTCCTGCTTATGTGAGCGGCTGGAGCACTGGATTGTCTCTAATTCTTTGAAGCAAGGATGACATACGTAAGAGCCAGACATCAGGAAGTAATGTTGGGGGCTGGTAGAGTGGCTCTCAGGTGGTAGAGCGCCTGCTTAGCAAGTGAGAGACCTTGAGTTCAAACCTCAGTACCTCCAAAAAAAAAAAAGTGATGTAGCTGGGGGTCAGTGGTTCATGCCTGTAATCCTAGCTACTCAGGAGGCAGAGATTGGGAGGATCGGTTCGAAGTCAGCCCTGGGCGAATAGTTTGAGAGACCCCATCTTGAGAAAAACTTATCATAAGATAAGGGCTAGTGGAGTGGCTCAAGTGGTAAGGGTAATAGTGCCTGCGTAGCAAGTGTGAGGCCCTGAGTTCAAACCCCAGTGCTGCAAAAAAAAAAAAAAAGTAGTGATGTGGGGGCCAAGGATGTAACTCAGTGGTAGAGCACTTGCCTAGCAGTGTTATTCTCCACCAATGAGAGAGGGTGGGGGAGGGAGACTCCAAGACCATATTTACCTGGAGTTCCATAAATTTTCCACCTTATCTGTTGATCTCTGATTGCAGTGCCTCCTTCTCTTCTCTGTACTTCTCCAACCTTGCTGGCCCCCTTCCTGTGTCTTTTTTGTATTCCTGTGTAGTTTTGTTTTTTAAACAGGGTCTCCTATGTAGATTAGGCTGGCCCCAAACTCATGATCCTCTTGCTTCAAACCCCCAAGTAGTGTGTACCATGGCCCCTTGGCTCTTCCTGTGTCTTAAACAGATCATGCACACTGGCCATTTCCTCAACCAGGTTCTTCTTCAAGATATTTCCAGACTTCTCTTTTAATACCTTCTTTGTTCAAATACCATCATGGTGAGACCTGATTTAAAGTTGCACCCTACTTACTTCGGATCCTTCATATCTAGTCTCGTTATTCACCATTGCACCTATAAACTTGTAACAAATTAGGGATATAAGATCCAGGAAAGCTGTGAATATGTGTTAAGAGAATACTTTTTGGGCAATCTGGTTTATCCTAGTTCAGGGCAGATCCCTTTATGGGAAGCTTGATAAAGCCATTAAGTGTGGTTGGTCATTGATGTGGAAGTCCCCTTTCACATGGTAACACTGTACAGCTATTCCATAGTCTCGTGTTTCTAGCACACTTGGACACTTACTAAATAAGAGGTAGGACCCCGTAAAGAAGGCCTCTTTCCAGGAATGACATTAAAGTCAGCTTCCTTATCGGATATTTTCAATTTGTAACATTGTTATTCTTCAACAGATAGGGGCGAATGGCTCTTAGACTATGGAAAGACTGTGGTACAAATAAAAAATCGAATTGAAACTCCCCATCTATTGTATTGTAAACCCAACTGTTAGATAACACTATTGGTGAGGTTTTGGGGAAACAGGCTCTTTTGTGCATTGCTGATGGAAAGTAAGTTGATTTTAATCTCTATGGAGGGTTTTAGCAAAAATCTGTCAAAATGACAAAGGGTATCTTACAAGTGCCCACGTGAAAATGGCATATCTGCAGTGTTCACAGCATTGTATTTATTTATTTATCATTTTCCTTGCTGTGTAGTGAATGAATCCCAGGATCAATCATTCTCTATCACTGAGCCACACCCCCAGCTTTTTTTTTAAGATTGAGGGGGTAGAATCCACATGTAAGCAAGGCGAGAGCTCTATCATCTGAGTCATGCTCCCATCCCCCAGCATTGTTTTTAATAATGACATTGAAAAGCACACAAATGTTTGTAATACATAAAGGTAGATTATCCGAAAAATACAGCATCTCAAGTAAAAGTTCACTACATGATATATTCTGCTCTATTTATTTATTTATTTGTGGTACTTGGGCTTGAACTAAGGGTCTATACCTTGAGCCACTCCAGCAGCCGTTTTGTGTGTGTGTGTGTGTGTGTGTGTGTGTGTGTGTGTGTGTGAGAGAGAGAGAGAGATGGTTTTTTTGTTTTTTTTTGAGAGAAGGTCTTTTGAACTTTTTGCCTGGGCTGGCTTCAAACCACAGTCCTCCTGATCTCTGCCTCCTGAGTAGCTAGGATTACACTGGCGTCCTGTAATGTGTTCTCTTTAAATCACTCTACTTATATGGAAAAATTCCAAGATACATTTTTACATGGGAAAAAGCAAGATGCAGAACAAAAGGAGAAAAACAATATACATTTGTTTAGCTTGCATAAAGAAGCTAATGAGAAGGCAGATATGTGATGTGCTGCTCAGGAGGCTGAGGCAGCATGATCTCAAGTGCATGGCCAAACTGGGGTATACAGTGAGTTTGAAGCCAAGCTGGGGTATAGAGTGAGACCCTACCTTAAAAACAAACATAACAGAAACAGCATGGGTGTGGTAGTACATGCCTGTAATTCTTGCACTCAGGAGGGTGAGGCAGGAGGATGATGAATTCAAGGACAGCCTGAGCTACAGAGTGAGAACCTATCTCAAAATGAACACCTAAAACAACCAAAAAAAGAGACTAAGAAGGTCTGGAAGTATAGCTCACTGATGGAGTACATGCTTAGCTTACACTAGGCCCAGGTTAAATCCCCAGCACCAAAAATAAAGTGACTAATAAAAGTGGTTTTTGTGTGTGTGGTGTATGGTGGAAGAAGTCAGTGAGACTTAGGTTTGATTGTAAGACTTTTCCTGGCATATTTTTTGGTATGAACGGTATTTGTTTTTTAACAAAATGGATGAGTTTCATATTAGAAAATTAAATTAAAACACGAGATTCAAACACCACTAGATTTAACAAGTTGGAATAGCACAAAGTGGTATTTCTGTATGTATTATGAAACCATTACTGCAAGGATATCAAAACCAAGGGCACATAAAAATCAAACTCAAAAGATTAGTTTAGATTTTTATAAGGCCACACCCCAAGCACATCATGCTTAACTTGTCACAGTTTCTTGTACTTCCTCCATACCTGAAACTGGAATTCTAGACCACAAGCCAATTCCAGAGGTTTCACATATCAACTTCAGGCATTCACCCCACTATGCCAAATAAAGAGACGAGTAATGGCAAAGGGCAGAGGAAGGAGGGCTATTGTGTGGCACAGGTGCACAGTGGGAAAAAGCAAAATGCGCACATAAGCCCATCTTCCAGGGTACAGACATGAGCTGTAGGTTTGGACATGGGGTGGGAGGAATGCACAATGATTAAATAGTCCTGGTCAAAGTATGGCCTGGTTGATCATTGTGAGAGATTCCACAGAAGTTCTTATTGCTGTCTTCACTTGAAGAGAGGAATGTGGTCAGGCTAAGCAAGTTACTGTTGCTTGGTCTGTCCTGAGGAGGCTTTGTTGGTTCTGTTCTTGGGGGCAGTTTCCTCTATCCCTCCTTGTAAAGATGTTATAAATCATCAGGCATACGCCTGTAATTCTAGCTACTCAGGAGGCAGCGATCAGGAGGATTGCAGTTGGAAGCCAGCCCCAGGCAAAGAGTTCACGAGATCCTCTCTTGAAATATCCAACCCAAAACAGGGCTGGCAGAGTGGCTCAAACTCTGAGTGAGCCATTTGCTAGGCAGATAGAGTACCTGCCGAGCAAAATGCCACCAGAAAACTAAACAAAAACCAAAGATGTTATCAATCAGTCTTGTTCTTCCTGGATCCAAGGTGGTTTCAAGGTGAATAGCCTTGAATAAAGACAGATACAAAATGGAGACAGAGATGCTAAGGTTTTCTCTTGCTTTTAGCTAATTTATATGCCCAAGTAAGGAGTCAGTGTATTTTATTTTAACAAAAGCAATTTCTAAGTACCTGTTTTAAGTCTCCCCTTATATTTGAACATTTATTACTTTCGAGGGAATTAGGATTTTGGCCAATCTGGCCTTGTAGGTTTTTTGTCTGGGAATAAACTAATACATAAGAGGGGTTCAAGTTCAATACTTCAAATATATCAGTCCAGAGAATCTGTTGATTGTGCCTAAAACTAGAAGTACCATTTTAGAGCAGAATTCAAGAGAAAAATCAAATCAGAAGGTATCCAGTTAAATATTGAGCAGGCATCCTCTTTTAAATAACTCCATGGGTATATATGTATATATAGAGACTACGAAAGACACCATCGGAGCCAATAGAAAAGTGGTTTTTGTTTCTACTAAAGTAGAAGGCGTTGGCCAAAAGTACGTGTTTTCCTTCTGTCAGAGATTCCTGGAACAGTTTTAGTGTCCAGTAGCCATCCATAAAAACCCCTTTTTTATAACCTCTGGGCTTAGTTACTTTGGAAGGACTAGCAGAAGTGACTCCATTGGGTTCTGATAACTTTCCCCATTGTCTGAATAGTTTTCTCTGAACTGTTTGTTTCTGATCAATTTTCTCTGAAGATATCCGTCAATTAACCAGCATGTGATTTGGCTTTTATGGTCCCTTATTGCTGGGCTGAGATTTCTTGTGTATTATCTGATCTGATCCCATGTCAGAGGGGGAAGTGACAGGCAGTTCAGGTGGGAGTCAGTGCCAATAAGACCTTTTTGACCAAATTGAAGCAACTGAAAGCTTTAGAAGGAGTGGCTCTTAGGCTGGGCTTATCTGGAGTCCACTACTAAGTATAATTCTGTCTGTTCTATGGGTGATGTCCTGACGTCTTCGAAAAAAGTGCTGCTGATATTGCTATTTAGAACTTGTACTTCTTCAGGATGTCAACAGAAAAGTTACAAAGTTTTGCAATGAAAATACAAAACAAAACCAACAAAAGCAGATATTTCAAAAACTAACTTGTTTGATAAATAAGTGCTTATAAGAATCCTCTTATATGAGCCCAATGCAAATGATCCAGAAAAGGACTAAACTGTAGAAGGAAAAAAAAAAAGTTTTGAAAAACAGTTTAGCAATTAACAGAACAGTCTAGTTATTTCCATTGTATACAGCATTTTAGGATTGTAATTATGATTGACAGCAACATATCGATACCATCAAGCTGTCTTTGTTACAGTTAGGAGCACATGGCACAAACCTGTAAGAGACTAGCATCACGAATGGATTTAATTTGGAGGACACCAGCTTGGTAAAGTGGTCTAAGCTTTGCATCCTAGAAGTCTTATATACTTGGGTAACATAATTACATTTAACATTTAGAGAAACCAGAGCAATTAGCATCACAGCTCCACAGCTGTCATATGTACACATTAATTTTACATTTACAGTAAAATTTAGCATCTTTAGCTAAGGAAGATAATAGGTGTATAGCATTGACAAAACTCAAAATTTTAGATCTCTTACAAGTTTGGGGGACAGTGTTATAGCCTTATTTCCTAATGTGCAAGTACATCTCATATATACAATAGTGCTCATTTAGTTAAGACAAATAAATGTAGGCCAGGTCTTAAATATCAGGACTGCCAAAAAGACAGGGTTTCACCTGAATGATACTATTACATACAGAAGAAATGGCAAGTTTTATTGACTCTTTTATATGACAAAGAATTAGATGTAATGCATTTTGTACAAAAGAACATTTCTGGTCATTTTACATGTGTTAAATTTACACATTTTTAACTGTGTAAACATTTACACATCAAAATAAATTCAGACACACAGCTTTACATATTTCTAGCCACATAATATATAGCACTAAATGTATTAAAATCACTTAAAATAATAGTTGCTTGTTTAACTATAGTTGCAAAGTGGTCATTTAAAAGATTTTGACATAAACAGATAACTGATTTAGTAAAGGGTCAATTTTTAAGTAGTCAAAGCTTGACAAAATTTGTAGAAAGCATAAGCAATTAACTTGGTAAAATACAAAATCTTTCCTTGAAGCCAATTTCTTCTTTTTCGCTGGGACTGGGGTTTGAACTCAGGCCTCACACTTGCCAAGCAGGCACTCTACCACTTGAGCCACACCTCCAGCCCACTTTGCTCTGGTTATTTTAGATAATGGGGTCTCTCAAACTATTTGCCTGTGCTGGCTTCAAACTGTGATCCTCCCAATCTCAGCCTTCCAAGTAGCTGGGATTCCAGGCATGAGCCACCACACCTGGCCAAGCCAATTTCTTTCAAATGTTACTAAATCAAGGACTTGTGTTGGTGCAAGTGGTAGAGTGCCCACCTTGCAAGCTGGAGACCTGAGTTCAAACTCCAGTATCACCAAAAAGCAAAGCAAAACAAAACAAACATAACCAGGCACTGGAGGCTCATGCCTACAATCCTAGCTACTTGGGAGGTAGAGATCAGAAGGATTTTGGTTTGAGGCCAGCAGGGCCAATAGTTCACGAGACCCTATCTCAAAAACACCTAAACCAAAAAGGGCTGGTGGAGTGGCTCAAGTGGTGGAACGCTTGCTTAGTAAGCTGAGGTCCTGAGTTCAAACCCCATACCACTAAAAAAAAAAATATCAAACGTTACTAAGATCAGAATAATAGTCTTAAGACATAGATCTATATCAGTGCATTAAGTTATTTTTCTATATTAAAATTTATTGGGATGCTATTAGGGAAAATAAAAAAGGTTTGGGGGGAGTACTGATAATGGAAAAAAGTTGAAGAAACAATGATGTTAATCTTTTGGTCATATGCATTTCCCCTTACCACCATCATTATGCTATGTTAAACTATCTTGTGGCATTTTTGCTATTTGGAGTTTTTATAAGAACAGAATAAATTTCTAAGACAATCCTCCCAGAGTAAGATTAAGTAAACACATTACAGTATCCAAGAGACTTATCCTTAGAAACTGATACCAAATTTCAAAAATCAATTAACACTTATCCAATCATAATTAAAAGTACAGTTTCAACATCTTCATTAATGATTACATATTTGAAGCCAAACGTTGGCACTGGCAGCTGAGTTCTAAGATTACCACTTAAAATCGAAAATGAAATCGTTTTATAAAGCATTCCCTTTCTTTATATTATACTAATAAGTGACTTACCCATTTACTAAATATTGTAGTAAGTACTACTGTGTCATTATGAAGAAAAAAACTATGATCAAAGATCCTAAAGTAGTTCTGGAAGACTACACACTCTCACTATACACAGTATATAATAAAACGGTACATTTTGAACGGCGGTAACATGCAATGATTTGGCTTTGGAAATGTCAATGTGGTTTCTACAATTCTGTGTAGGTGTTTATAGTTTGGAAGTTATAAAGCTGAAAGGAGGATTTAATGCTTATACAGTAAAGACATGAACACACAACATGCAGTACACCAATAGGTGTTAAAATGGAATTAAAAAAAAAAGACTGATCTATAAAACCTTGTTATAAGGATGGACTTTTTTTTTTTTAAAGGCTTTTCAGGACTACAAATTACAAAGTAAAAACAGATCACTACATAGAAATCTAATAAATACATTTTGCCTGTGCATGAAAACCAGTCATTCATTTAACAAAGTCACCCCACTCAATGTTATCAGTTATACTGCTCTTAAGGTTACTACATCTTTATTTCACATAAATTTTGATCTTAGAAATTTCTTTAGGTAATTCTTATACTATGGCCAACATGATCATATAACATAAGCTTTTTATAAGCTCCATCTTTTTTGTACTTTTTGAGATCTACTCATACACTTTGCAATTTTTCTGAGCTTTTAGGTTTCATCCTACCCTTTTTCCATTTTGGAATGATTCTTTAGGACAAACCTTATTTCACACAATCCTCTTTCATCCCAGAGCAATTTCTTTTCTTCTTCTTTTTTCTTTTGCGGTACTGGGGTTTGAACTCAGGGCCTACACCATGAGCTCTCCACCAGCCATTTTTTGTGATTTTTTTTGAGATAGGGTCTCATAAACTGTCAGCCTGGGCTGGTTTTGAACCTTGATTTTCCTGATCTCTGCCTCTTGAGTAGTAAGGATTTCAAGTGTGAGCAACCAGCACCTGGTTCCAAAGCAATTTCTTTTCCCTTTAACTTTCTTTTCCAAAAATATATTTGTATACCTTCTTATATCTCTTATCTACTTGCAGATTCTTTTCTCCTTTTTCTTTTTTAAAACTTTTTTTGTATTAGCATATAATAGTTGTGTGGGGGGGTACATTGTGATATTTATGTATGTGCTTACAATATATTTTAGATTTACCTCCTCCATCATTCTCCTTCATCCTCCCTCCCCCCTTCTTAAAACACTTTCAACAGGTTTCATTCTATTTTCGTGTATGAATACAAAATACATCCACCATATTCACACCCATTCACCCTTTCCTTATATCCACCTCCTCGCACTGGCACCCACCCCTGGAAACGACCTGTTTTACCCTCCTGTCCTTCAGTTTTTTAAAAAAGTGTATATTGATAGCCCAAGGGAGTGTCACGGTACTTCAGACCTGTATGGTCTGTGCTTTAATCAAATTGATGCCCCCCTCTCCCACTTACTCTTTCTCTATCACCATGCGCCCCTAATGGTCAACAGCTTACAGTACAGTGCATTATATTATATTCATATGTAGATGAGTTGCTTCAGTATTTTTCATTCTCTAACATTTTCTTTCTCTCTCCTTTTTCTTTTAATTTGCAAAAGTTTGGAACTTAGACAAAAGTGCTTTTTAAAAAAAAAAAGTAAAATAAACACTCTTAGTAGCATTGTATTTTAATGAAGGCCCAGGAAGAAAAGTAATCTTAAACTGTTTCTCTCTACAATAACAATGTACAAAAACACATTTGCTAATTGGAGCAATTATAAAAGAGAGTTGAATCTAAATTACACTTGTAACAGACTAAAAGATTAAAACAATTGTCCATAAACTTCCCTTTTCCTTCAGTCCTAAATTTGGGAGTTAGTTATTGAATGTTTGCATTCTAGTTAGACCTGGTTGAGATAAGAACCTTGGGTAACTGATTTTCTTACAGGGGGCAAGAGAAGAGAGGGAAAAAAGATATAACAGAAGTGATCACGTCTTTACATTAACTTATAAGAATCATTCTAAAGATGTTCAAATATACATCCATATATACACTAAAAGTTTTTTAAATTAGGCATGCCAAAAAATATCCATTTTAGCACATATAAGGTGAGCTCAAGAACATGCAGATATTTAGTGGCCACAGTACATTGGTCAGTTATTTTCAGGAGTTCCAGGAGCAGATCCCATTGTGCAGAATGTTATTTTTTTTTTAGCATTCTTTTTGTTAGAGGCTCATTTCTTTCTTACTTTTTTTTTTTTTAATGGTACTGGAGTTTGAACTCAGGGCTTTGTGCTTGCAAGGCAAGTGCTCTACTGCTTGAGCCATGGCTCCAGCCCTTTGTGCTCTGGTTGTTTTTGGAGATAGGGTCTTGCTTTTTGCCCAGGCTGGCCTGGAACACAGTCCTCCTATTTTAAGCTATCTACCATCACTGGGTGACAGGCATGTACCTACATACATAGCTTTTTTCCACTGAGAGGGGGTCTTGTAAACTTTTCTGCTTCGGCTGGCCTGGAATTGGGATCCTCCTGATCTCAGCCTCCTGCGTAGCTTGGGATGATAGGTGTATGTCACAGCACCCAATTATTGATTAACTTGATTGGATTCGTCTCAAACCATTATCCTCCCCATCTCAGCCTCCCACGCAGCTAGGACTGTAGGTATGAGCCACCAGCCTCTGGCTTGTTAGTCAATGCTAGAGAGAAGTGTTTTGGGTCAGCCTCCAATAGGACTGTTGCCACAGCCTTCAGACTTTTTAGCCTCCATCAAGTCACTCATTATAGACACAGACTAATAGACATATGCAAAATGACACATAAAAACAATTATATTACACTAGGCATGGTGGCTCATGCCTGCAATCCTAGCTACTCAGGAGGCAGAGGTCAGAAGGATCACAGTTTGAGGCTGGCCTGGGCAAAAAGTTCATGTGATCCCATCTCAATACAAATCCCAGTGCAGTGGCGCATGCTTATTCTCGTTATGTGGGAAGAATAAATCAGGATTACAGTCCAGGCTAGCCCTTGCATAAATGAAGACTCTCTTCAAAAAATAACTAAAGCAAAAAAGGCTGGATGCATGGCTCAAGTGGTAGGGCACCTGCCTAGCAAGTGCAAGGCACTGAGTTCAAATGCTAGTACAATAACAACAAAAAAGACACAATTAATTCAGATTGCACTCTTAGATGAACCATTCATCTTTCTTTTTTCTTTCATTCATAGTCTACTCAGCTAGAATTCTAAGGAACAAGATAGACTTAGGGTTTATCACTTTTCATTCCTAAGCAAATCACAACAGAGACCTCAAACACAAAGACCCTGGTTTTCTCTTTAGTTTATAACCATTCCAAAGCCCAAGCTTCCTGTCACAAAAAGCAGAAGCTTGAGCTAGTTCAAATACTCAAATGGGATCCAAATTTCCCTGTCTCACAAATGGCAAAAGCCCAGATTGTTCAGATGCACCACAAAATGGCCCAGTAGAACCTTTAGACAACAGGAAAAAGAGAGGGGAAGTCCCAAGAGGCACTGACTGGGGAGAACTCACCAAAGTCAGATTTCAGGGCCCCCAGAATCCAAATGTTCTTTTTTCTGCCACACCAAATGATGGTAACAAACAGCCAATGCTGGCCAAAATGGAAAAATAAAAGTTCCCTGGAATAAAACTAATTCCAGCAGCTGCATGGAATAAATCCAATCTTTTCTCTCTATCCAGGTTCCACTAGCTGTGAGTGGCTAGTATCTTAAGGGTGCATTTTCTCCTGGTGCAGCTTACCAAAGCTGAAACTGGAGTTTTAGGATGCAAGCAAGGGGTTGCACATGTCAGGGTCGGCCATTCACCCCACTATGCCAAATAGAAACAAGTAACGGTACAGGGCAGAGAAAGGAGGGTTATTGTGTGGCACAGGTTCACAGAGGGAAAAGGCAGAGTAAGCACATCAGCCCATCTTCCAGGGTACAGACATGAGCTGTAGGTTTGCACATGGGTGGAAGGAATGCACAATGATTAAATAGTCCTGGTCAAAGTATGGCCTGGTTGATCATTGTGAGAGATTCCACAGAAGTTCTTATTGCTGTCTTCACTTGAAAAGAGGAATGTGGTTAGGCTAAGCAAGTTACTGTTGCTTGGCAGGTGGTCTGTCCTGAGGAACTTTGTTGGTTCTGTTCTTGGGAACAGTTTCCTCTAGTCCTCCTTGTAAAGATGTTATCAATCAGTCTTGTTCTTCCTGGAGTTCAAGGTGGCTGCAAGGTGAATGGCTCAGAGCAAAGATATAGACAAGACTATTTTAACTTGTATTTAAACTATAAAAAATGTAGTTTATAATAATTATATACTAATTCTTATAATGACCAAAAAAAATTCAGATGTTGATTTTTTATTTTTGGTGGTACTGAGGTTTGAACTCAGGGTTTTGTGCTTGCAAAACAGGTACTCTACTGCTTGAGCTACACCTCTAGTTCATTTTTCTCTGGTTATTTTGGAGATGGGGGTCTTTTTTTTTTTTTTTTCTTTTTCCGCAGTACTGGAGCTTGAACTCAGGATCTCAGGCTTGCTAAGCTTGCTAGGCAGGTGTTCTACCATGTGAGCCACCCCACCAGTCCTGGAGATGGGGTCTTACATCCTATTTTCCCTGGCTGACCTCAGACCTCCTGATCTCAGCCTTTCAAATAACTAGGATTATAGATGCAAGTCACCAGCCCCCAGCTTACGTTTATATACTTTAAGTAAAATAAAATGTGGTGTGTATATATCCATATGATTTTTATTGACTTCTGCTTAAAACAGCTTTTTATTACTGCAGTGAATTTCAGCAAATGGTGACTTTTGCTTCTCTGTTCCACTATAACAATGGGGAGTAGGAAGATACTCAATAATGAGGTCTTTGTGTTTAAACCACTTATTCCGACATGATTTTAATGACACATCAGTCTTTACAGTGCTGATTATTCCTTTATAGTATTTCTAAATCATAGTGTCATCAGGATGAAAATGAAAGCATGTTGTTTACAACTTTTAGCTAGAAGGAGATTCTTGATGATTTATAATGGAATATTTTCTTAAAAAATAGCCAAAACTAGTTAAATTCCAAGAAAAGCATAATAAGAAAATTGAAGGCTAGGGTTGTAGACCTGTGACAGAGCACATGTATAGCATACAAGAAGCCCTGGGTTCAATTTCTAGCACAAAAAAGAAAAGAAAAAAGAGTAAATTGAAGGGCTGGTGGTGTTGCTCAAGATGTAGAGCATTTGCCTTGCTAGCATGAAGTCCTGAGTTCAAACTTCAGTACTACCAAAAAAGAAAAGAAAAGGAAAAATTGAAGATCCTAAGCTCCTGCAACCTGAAAATTAATTGAGGTGAAAGAAGCAGTGTTGCCTCTGAGCCAGCTCTAAATATCTATTTTTCTGCTCTGATTTAAAATTTGCAGTCATTTGAGTACATCAAGTTCTTTCCATTGACTTCAATAAAATGGTAAATATTTCCGTTATTCCTACTTTTTTTTTTTTGGCGATACTAGGGCTTGAACTCAGGGCCTACACCTTGAGCCACTCCACCAGCCACTTTTTAGTGATGAGTGTTTTCGAGATAGGGTCTGCAAACTGTTTGCTGGGGCTAGCTTTGAACCATGATCCTCCTGATCTCTGCCTCCTGAGTAGCTAGGATTATAGGCATAAGCCACTGGCGCCTGGCCCTCTTATTCCTACTTTTAAAAAGGGACTATAGTGTTTCTCAGAAATCTTGCCTGACCTGGAATTGGCAGCTTTCAAACCTAAGCAATCTCAACTTAAAAAAAAAAAAAAAGTGCTTTAGTTAGCAAGCAGTTCTGTTTACCTGACAGCAACCTCTTTTCAGTCCATCAAGAGTTATGGTAAGTTGCAATGTGAACCTGATTGCAGATCTATAACACTGAAAACTCACATGGAAAAGATAATGTGCTTAAAGAAATGTTAATATAGCACAGTGCGGAAGAGTTCCAAAGTTGTGTCCATTAAAATTAGACAGATCCAGGGATGGGAGCATGCCTCTAGTGAGAGTGCCTGCCTAGCAAGTGCAAGACCTTGACCCCAAGTTCAAATCCTAGTCCCACAAGCACTGAGTTCAAATCCTAGTCCCACAAACACACAAAAGAGATAGATAGGGAGGGAGGGAGGAATCAGAAGTGGGGAGGAGAAGAGAAAGAGGGAGGGAGGAAGAAGAGGGGAAGGGAGGGAAGAGAGGGAGTGCGTGGTAGGGGAGGGAGGGAGGAAGGAAAGAGTAGGACTGAAGGAAGGAAGGAAGGAAGGAAGGAAGGAAGGAAGACAAGCAAAGAACACAGAAAGTCCTAGAGGCATAGCATGGCGTCCTCATTTTAAGTTACTTTTCTAACATTGTTTCCTTATCTTCAAGATAGTAGCTAAGATGTGCCTGACAGTGTAGCTGCTGAAGAAATGTTCATTTCCAGTTTTTTTAAATTTTTTTTTTTTAAATTTTAGCACTGGGATTTGAATTTACACTGCTAGGCAGGCACTTTTACTGCTTGAGCCACTCTGCCAGCCCTGTTTTTATGATTTTTTTTTTTTTTTGGTGGTACTGGAGCTTGAACTCAGGGCTTTTACCTGAGCCATTCTGCCAGACCTTTTTTGTGATGGTTATTTTTCAGTGGTTATTTTTTGCCTGAGCGGGGCAAATCCTTCTGATTTCTGTCTCCTGAGTAGCTAGGATTACAAGAGTAAACCCCCAGTACCTGGCTTCTGTTCTTTCTTTTGGTAACATTAACCTCTCTACTACCAGGGGATGTTTCTAGAGATTACCTAAGAAAACTTCCCAAATCTGACCATGTTCCTCCTCCCTTATTACCACACTGGCGTGAGCAGCTGTCATCTCTTGATAAACTACTGAAATAGTTTCCTAATGGTGACCTTGGTCCAGCTTGACTCTCTGGTCTTTTTGCCCATCCTTCAAAATTGTCAATCAACTTTACAACCCTCTACTGCTCTCAGTCCTCAACCACTTCCTGTGATACTTAGGAGAGGACCCAAAATTCTTAGCATGCCCCCACCTCCATATGCCCTTCCCCCAACTCTCCCCCTTAACTCACTCCGCGCTTCCACCACATCCCCTCCCTATAGTTCCCCTAACATCTTGTCCCCTCAAGGCCTGAACATTTGTTCTCCATATTTGTAATTTTCTTGGCCCATATATCCCAGTGCTCACACTCTTCCTTTGTTCAGTTCTCCGTCAAGGATACCTTCCCAGATTACCCTGTCACAAGGAGGCAGCTCCCTAACGTTCTCTGACCTCTTATCCACCTTCTCCTTTCCTCACTCCTAGGATATTGATTTTTATTGCTCGTGTTCTCCTCACAAAAATATAGATCCCACAAAGGACAGATTTTTTTTCTGTTTTATTTACAGCTGCATTCACTGTGTCTACAAAATTGCTTGTTACCCAGAAGGCAATCAGTAGCTGCATGTTGAATAAAGGAATCTCTGAGTTTTTTGTTATGTACTGAGCCTTCTGAAGGTACTGAGTTATCTTTCCATGTTAGTGTCCTGATCACCTGGGTCCCGACATGTAGGAGATGCTTACCAGTATTTAAAAACTTTTCTTGTACAAGTGAAAAAGGAGAGAGGGCAAATTGCACGTAGGTAGTGTGAGAAAAGAGCAAGTTCTCTGCATTTGTGAGCAGGAAATCCTTCCTGAGTTTAAAAATAGTTGACATAGTTTCATGTTTCCCAGCCTTTGGGCTATGATCAAATGACACAGCTGCAGGGAGCCTCCCATGCTGGAATGTCATCTCCAAGGACAGTTACCATAAAGTAAGGTCTTATGATTATAACAGTATCTAATAAAAGGTAATATGACTTTTCATTACCACTCTTATTCCTTTTAAATAATACAATTAAATATTACAAAGATAAAGGAATTAAGATCTTTTAGTGATGCGTGAACTTGTTTAGGCTCTAAGTCCTGCTCGGTCTTCTAAGCAATAGGCCTAGAATTTTAGGATAATCTAACAAACCTCATCTGGAGACACAGATAATGTTGAATCTTGTCAGCATGTGAATCCACCCCCACTCACAATAAGCCATAACTCCAGGCTTTGGGTGATGGACTCGTGTGTGTAATGATAAGAAGAGACGCTGTCCAACTAAGTCTCACATTCTCAGGTGTGTTTTCTTTGTATAGCTTTCCCTTCTTTGAGCATTAAGTGGTATGCACTTCTTTCACATAAGTTAGTTTGGAGAAGATGTTCTACAAAGTACTTGAACTTTTCCAGAGATAGCTCAACTTGTAGAAATAAAGGGAAAGTGTGTGTAAATTTATTTTCCGGGCACAACCTATCCTGAAACAACTGTATATACATAATAACCTCAACAGCTTCTAAACTATAGGCAAATGAATACCCTTCTCATCCTCATTGCAGTCTGGAAGCACTTCCTTAATGAGGAGGCCAGCAAGGTGGTGGGTGGGACTAGGGCAGTGCCAACTACACTGTGAAATCACAAGATTCAGAATGGTGTCATGAGAGATGGGAAGGGAGACCACTGGCAAGTTGGAAAGCAACTGATTTTGCCTCTCACTCTTTTCACCAGTTTCCTGAATCAGGCACCCAGGTATAGATAGCTATGTCAACCAAATATAGTCGTCCTTTGGAATCTGTGGGGGATTGGTTCCAGGACTCCCTATAAATATTGATTCCTAAAGATACCAAACGTGTGGATGCTCAAGTCCCTTATATAAAATGATGTAGTACTGCATATAATCTGTGCACATCTTCCTGTATACTTTAAGTCATTTCTAGATGACTTATAATACCCAACATAATGTAAATAGTTAAATAACATTGTTTAGGGAATAATGACAAGAAAAAAAAAGTCTATACATATTCAATGCTGAAGCAATTAAAAATGTTTTGGATTCTTCATTGAATCCGTGAATGTAGAGACCAGGGACATGAATGGCTAATTGCCCTACCTTTGCACCTGCATGATGGTATTATTTACTTTGAGCTTAAAAATAAAATGAAACCGAGGCTATGCACAGGGTTTCTTGGTTATGCTTGTCTAAATTCCAATATCAGGAAAAAGATGTGACTCAATATTTACTTAAGATGAAATATATAAGATCAGAGACTGAAAGACTTAGAAGAACATTTTTCATTGGGAGATAAGAAAGAGCCCTTTCATTTTTATTAATAATAATGAACAAAAAATACTATTGTTAAAAGTTCTTAGAAGTTTCCAAATTTCACTTACTGCTTGGAAAGTTTTCATGAAATATTCCTAAGCAAAATCAGCTAATTATGCACTATTTCATCCTTTAGTGGAAATGAGTCCCAAACTCTAACCTTCTTATCTGATATATTTGAGAAATTGTGATGCAGCTTGTATCTAGCAAATATTTTGTTGATATATGATGATTGTATCTAACATGTTTTATTGATAAGTGAATAAATTTTTATAGTTGTTTGTGGAGCCATGGCAAAATTTTTTTAAAGATTGTGGCTAATATTTCTACCAATTTTTGTTACAGTGACAGCTGCCTGTATTACAGCAAAGGTGTAGGAATGTGAGCCTATTGATAACCACGCATTGGTAGAGGGCGTTAGAGACTCAGTGATTCTGAAGAAAAATCAATTTACAGTGGTAATATTTGTCAAAAAGTTTTTACCATAAAATTCTGTTATTCGAAAAGCTTTAAGTTCTTGCCTAGTTTATATCTTCGGTGTAATGCAAAGACATAAGGGACCCTTTTACCGTGATGGTTCGTTCCCATGGTGTGCTGGAGTCAGCATGTATACTCATGAGAACTAACTGTGTATCTCTTTCTGATCAATGTTTAGTGACCTGCATTTTGGCAGCCTGAATTTTGATGTACAGGGTATATTTTCACCATGGAATTACCAAATGCTAACAAACCAGGTGCCCTCCAGAGATGGCTTTTAAACATTTATACACATATCAGTGTTTCATTGTTTGTTCTATATCCCAACACTTCTAATGGCTTTGTTCCTTGCCTGCCATTAGAGGCAAGAGAGCAGGGAATGGAGGCAGGAGAGTCGGGGAGTTGGACATTGGGATAGGAATATAGATTCCTCGATGTAGCTCTATGACCTTGAACAAGTTGCACAGCTGCTTTGATACCCTAGTAAAACATGGTTGCTATAAGATTCTTCTCAGGATTATGAGATGAAGTAAAATGATGCACAGTAAGCAGGCAACAGTGTCTGATAAGTAATTAATGCTCAGCAAGTGTTAAATATTAGTTTTTTTTTTTCATTTTTCTTTTATTATTCATATGTGCATACAAGGCTTGGTTCATTTCTCCCCCCTGCCCCCACCCCCTCCCTTACCACCCACTCCACCCCCTCCCGCTCCCACCCTCAATACCCAGCAGAAACTATTTTGCCCTTATCTCTAATTTTGTTGTAGAGAGAGTATAAGCAATAATAGGAAGGAACAAGGGTTTTTGCTGGGTGAGATAAGGATAGCTATACAGGGCATTGACTCACATTGATTTCCTGTGCGTGGGTGTTACCTTCTAGGTTAATTCTTTTTGATCTAACCTTTTCTCTAGTTCCTGGTCCCCTTTTCCTATTGGCCTCAGTTGCTTTAAGGTATCTGCTTTAGTTTCTCTGCATTAAGGGCAACAAATGCTAGCTAGTTTTTTAGGTGTCTTACCTATCCTCACCCCTCCCTTGTGTGCTCTCGCTTTTATCATGTGCTCATAGTCCAATCCCCTTGTTGTGTTTGCCCTTGATCTAATGTCCACATATGAGGGAGAACATACGATTTTTGGTCTTTTGAGCCAGGCTAACCTCACTCAGAATGATGTTCTCCAATTCCATCCATTTACCAGCGAATGATAACATTTCGTTCTTCTTCATGGCTGCATAAAATTCCATTGTGTATAGATACCACATTTTCTTAATCCATTCGTCAGTGCTGGGGCATCTTGGCTGTTTCCATAACTTGGCTATTGTGAATAGTGCCGCAATAAACATGGATGTGCAGGTGCCTCTGGAGTAACAGTCTTTTGGGTATATCCCCAAGAGTGGTATTGCTGGATCAAATGGTAGATCGATGTCCAGCTTTTTAAGTAGCCTCCAAATTTTTTTCCAGAGTGGTTGTACTAGTCTACATTCCCACCAACAGTGTAAGAGGTTTCCTTTTTCCCCGCATCCTCGCCAACACCTGTTGTTGGTGGTGTTGCTGATGATGGCTATTCTAACAGGGGTGAGGTGGAATCTTAGTGTGGTTTTAGTTTGCATTTCCTTTATTGCTAGAGATGGTGAGCATTTTTTCATGTGTTTTCTGGCCATTTGAATTTCTTCTTTTGAGAAAGTTCTGTTTAGTTCACATGTCCATTTCTTTATTGGTTCATTAGTTTTGGGAGAATTTAGTTTTTTAAGTTCCCTATATATTCTGGTTATCAGTCCTTTGTCTGATGTATAATTAGCAAATATTTTCTCCCACTCTGTGGGTGTTCTCTTCAGTTTAGAGACCATTTCTTTTGATGAACAGAAGCTTTTTAGTTTTATGAGGTCCCATTTATCTATGCTATCTCTTAGTTGCTGTGCTGCTGGGGTTTCATTGAGAAAGTTCTTACCTATACCTACTAACTCCAGAGTATTTCCTACTCTTTCTTGTATCAACTTAAGAGTTTGGGGTCTGATATTAAGATCCTTGATCCATTTTGAGTTAATATTGGTATAGGGTGATATACATGGATCTAGTTTCAGTTTTTTGCAGACTGCTAACCAGTTTTCCCAGCAGTTTTTGTTGAAGAGGCTGCTATTTCTCCATCGTATATTTTTAGCTCCTTTGTCAAAGATAAGTTGCTCATAGTTGTGTGGCTTCATATCTGGATCCTCTATTCTGTTCCACTGGTCTTCATGTCTGTTTTTGTGCCAGTACCATGCTGTTTTTATTGTTATTGCTTTGTAATATAGTTTGAAGTCAGGTATTGTGATACCTCCTGCATTGTTCTTTTGACTGAGTATTGCCTTGGCTATTCGTGGCCTCTTGTGTTTCCATATAAATTTCACAGTAGATTTTTCAATCTCTTTAATGAATGTCATTGGAATTTTGATGGGAATTGCATTAAACATGTAGATTACTTTTGGGAGTATCGACATTTTTACTATGTTGATTCTACGAATCCATGAGCATGGGAGATCTCTCCACTTTCTATAGTCTTCCTCAATCTCTTTCTTCAGAAGTGTATAGTTTTCCTTGTAGAGGTCTTTCACATCTTTTGTTAGGTTTACACCTAGGTATTTGATTTTTTTTGAGGCTATTGTAAATGGAATTGTTTTCATACATTCTTTTTCCGTTTGCTCATTGTTAGTGTATAGAAATGCTAATGATTTTTCTATGTTGATTTTATATCCTGCTACTTTGCTATAGCTATTGATGATATCTAGAAGCTTCTGAGTAGAGTTTTTTGGGTCTTTAAGGTACAGGATCATGTCGTCTGCAAATAGGGATATTTTGACAGTTTCTTTACCTATTTGTATTCCTTTTATTCCTTCTTCTTGCCTAATTGCTCTGGCTAGGAATTCCAGTACTATGTTGAATAGGAGTGGAGATAGTGGGCATCCTTGTCTGGTTCCTGATTTTAGAGGGAATGGTTTTAATTTTTCTCCGTTAAGTATAATGCTGGCTGTAGGTTTGTCATATATAGCTTTTATAATGTTGAGGAACTTTCCTTCTATTCCTAGTTTTCTTAGAGCTTTTATCATGAAATGATGTTGGATCTTATCAAAGGCTTTTTCTGCATCTATTGAGATGATCAAGTGGTTTTTGTCTTTGCTTCTGTTAATGTGGTTTATTACGTTTATTGATTTTCGTATGTTGAACCACCCCTGCATCCCTGGGATGAAGCCTACCTGGTCGTGGTGAATAATCTTTTTGATGTGTTGCTGAATTCGATTTGCCATTATTTTGTTGAGGATTTTTGCATCAATGTTCATTAAGGAGATTGGCCTATAGTTCTCCTTTTTGGAGGTGTCTTTGCCTGGTTTTGGGATAAGTGTAATAGTGGCTTCATAAAATGTGTTTGGCAGTTTTCCTTCCCTTTCTATTTCGTGGAACAGTTTAAGGAGGGTTGGTATCAGTTCTTCTTTAAAGGTCTGATAGAATTCAGCAGAGAATCCATCAGGTCCTGGACTTTGCTTTTTGGGGAGACTCTTGATTGCTGCTTCAATTTCATTTTGTGTTATAGGTCTATTCAGGTGATTTATTTCCTCTTGGTTCAGTTTTGGATGATCATATGTATCTAGAAATCTGTCCATTTCTTTAAGATTTTCAAATTTATTTGAATATAGGTTCTCAAAGTAGTCTCTGATGATTTCCTGGACTTCCATGGTGTTTGTTGTTATCTCCCCTTTTGCATTCCTGATTCTACTAATTTGGGTTTTTTCTCTCCTCATTTTAGTCAGGTTTGCCAGGGGTCTATCGATCTTGTTTATTTTTTCAAAGAACCAACTTTTTGTTTCATTAATTCTTTGTATGGTTTTTTTGGTTTCTATTTCATTGATTTCAGTTCTTATTTTTATTATTTCTCTCCTTCTATTTGTTTTGGGATTTGCTTGTTCTTGTTTTTCCAGGAGTTTGAGATGTATCATTAGGTCATTGATTTGGGATCTTTCAATCTTTTTAATATATGCACTCATGGCTATAAACTTTCCTCTCAAGACTGACTTAGCTGTGTCCCATAGGTTCCGGTAGGTTGTGTTTTCATTTTCATTGACTTCTAGGAACTTTTTAATTTCCTCTTTTATTGCATCGATGATCCATTCTTCATTAAGTAATGAGTTATTTAGTTTCCAGCTGTTTGCATGTTTTTTGTCTTTACTTTTGTTGTTGAGTTCTACTTTTACTGCATTGTGGTCAGATAGTATGCATGGCATTATTTCTATTTTCTTATATTTGCTGAGGCTTGCTTTGTGCCCTAGGATATGATCTATTTTGGAGAAGGTTCCATGGGCTGCTGAGAAGAATGTATATTGTGTAGAGGTTGGATGAAATGTTCTGTAGACATCTACTAGGTCCACTTGATCTATTGCATATTTTAGATCTTGGATTTCTTTATTGAGTTTTTGTTTGGATGACCTATCTATTGATGATAATGGAGTGTTAAAGTCTCCCACAACCACTGTGTTGGCGTTTATATATGTAAATATTAGTTTTTTTCAGTACTCACAGCCATTCATCCAATAAATACATGTGGAATAGTCATTTATAAAGTGCCTTTTGTCCTATGTATGGTTTTATTTATTTACTCATTGTTTACTTTTTATTTATTTACTTTTGGTGCCAGGGATCAAACCCACAACTCCACTCATGTTAAGCACACATTCTAGCACTGAGCTACACTCCCAGCTGTACCTGTGTAGTTTGAAACATACAGTTAAACAAGAATAAATTTTGAGTCCTCATATCACATGTTTGATGTCACCTGGGCTTTTGACACATGTCCTGGTTTGCTATCAATAAGTCTTTTTTTTTTAATCTCCTGTTAGAATGCCTTTGTCCCTCAGCTACTTATTTTCCTAATCCCCCCCTTCCATTTCCTTCTCATCACAAACATGCACAGTCTTCTTCCTAGCACATGTGTACCTTAGCTCCTGTCCCTGACATGTAATTGAGGTGATTGATGTGTTACAAGTACTCTAGGATGACTCCTGGTAGCTGCTTTTGCATATCCTGAGGCCATGAGAAAGCTTGGTTCTTCTGTCAGACTTAATTATCTGGGAAAAGTGCCACCTTGGGGCATGGGCTGCCTCTACCTTTTTCCTATCACTGGTTCTTATCCCATTCTCATGGCCAATTTAGCCCTGTGCCCAGAAGGGCATCTTGCACATTGGGTAGCCTTTTCTTCAATCTTCTTATAGTGTGAAAACCCAGGAAAGGTGGGTATATTCAGTTCCCTTTCAGGTTCTTACTGAGGTCTCCAAAAGGAAGAAGGCCTCTACCTGGCCCTTGAGTACCTGGTTCATGATGTTACTGCAAGAAAATTAGGACACATCAAAGTAGAGACCAAAAAAGTTTATGAGTAAAGCAAAGCAAAAGACAGTACACACCCAGATATGGGTGCAGGCATAGATGGTAAGAGGCACACTGAGTGCTATAACAGGGTTATTTATGGTGAAAAAGTGGCTCAAGGGTTTGGCTTAAATTCATTTTAAGTGCTCCCCTTTGTCCTGGACACATGCTAAATTCAGTTACTCGTGCTGTTACACTATTTTGACATTATCAGTTGGGCCCAGAAATGCTACGTCTGGTCAGTTTATCAAATTTGGGTCAGTGTGATAGAGATGTCTGTTTTTCTTGAGAAAAAAGGATGGGTTTCATCAGGTGCTCCTTTTAAGTCTTAAGATTTTTTTTCTTCTTTGCAAACACTTTTCTGATCAAAGGAGTCATTTTACCAACTTCCCCCCACACCAGGATAAGTGTCTTTAAGATATTCTCACTCATTTCCCAGAATATAGTACCCATTTGGGTGAGCAGCCAAGTTTAAAGGGAGAAAGCTTTTTTTCTTTTATACTACATGTTGTACCTTAGTGAGGGAGTATGAGGCTTAAAGAAAAGGAAGTAGTGCCTGTACACTTTAAATCAAGGTATTCACTATTCATTAATACAATGTTTATCTCTCAATTCTTGGCTTCTGTTTCCCATGCCTCATTTTTTCCCTGCTCTATCCTGTGTAACTTTTTAAATATTAAGCGTTCGCAAAACTTAAAAGTTCTTGCTTTCAGCACATGCGGGCTTCTTGTGGAATTCTTCAGACACTCTGAAGTGCATCTTTTCAACGTGATTAGTTTTCAACACATAAGTTTCAGAGCTATTTTTATATGTGGAAACACTCAAAACAGGTACAAGTTGTTTCATGTTGGGAGCTCTTTTGCCATTGGTTTTAAACTAGATAAGCAACTTGAGAGCAGCCTGAAAATGTAAAGCTTTAAAACTTGGCAATTAATGAATAGAAAATAGAACATGTCAAACACTACTTTTCAAATCATCTAATTACCTGATATTTTTCATAGAAATTTTTTTTTTTGTTAAAATAACTTACCATAATTAATGGAACCTCAATAATGTATTGTTTCAGTGAAGTTTGGTTAAAAGCAGATTGATAATATTACTCAGCTTTTCACTATTATATTTTCAGTAGGATAAAATTTGTGCATAAATCCATCCATGAAAAGATCAAAGTGAGGTGTTTATATGCATTTAGTGGTCTCAATCATAGAATTTTAAACATGATTTTTCATTATTTTTATTTTCAAAATAGTCACACCCAATTCTTTCCCGAGAATGGGTATATGCCAAGTTCATCAGGTTTGATAATTTGAGAAACAGTAACATCATTCATCTTAAACATTTTTCTAGCCTTTTACTATGAAAAACAAATTCAATGCAATCTTTCATGGTAGAAAAATGAATTTTAAGCTTTACAGATCCAAAATGAAAATACTTTAGGCCACACCTTCAGGATTCAAAACAACTAAATACCTAGAAGAAACAGTATAAAACTTGCCAATTACATGTACAGTGGTCTGAATTGAATTTTGTTTTTAGTAAGTTAGACATTTTTTCTCTTTCTCAGTGATACAGGAACAACACCTCCAGAGAGTGGTATTTTTGGATTTATGATAAACTTCTCTGCATTTCTTGGTAAGTGCACAATTATAAGCCAATGAAAAAGTCAGTCTCAAGTGCAGTAAAATGTTACTTACAGTTCATGCATTTTTTTAAAAAAAAAGCACAACCTTTGCAACTGGATTTTGACCTACTTTGAGGAACTAAAATATGTAGAAATCCAAAATTATTTATGGGCATATTATAGAATTATTCACTTTATTATGTGGCAATATCACATGGGTTATAACCAAGGCACTTGTGTAAGCCAAAGTACTGTTTCTCAAAGTGTGCTCTGAAAGCAGGTTACGTGAAAATCACCTGGGGTCCTGGTTAGTCCCCACGATCCTGGGCCATACTACAGAATCTACTCAATCGGTGTTGTAACTAAGCACTGGGGGGGTGTGTGGTTCTGTGGTAAAGCACTTGCCTGGCACACACAAGGCTCTGGGTTTGACATCCAGCACTGTGGGACATAAAAAGCACAGTAGGGGACTTGGAAGCACGCTACAGTTTGAGAACCAATGATCTATTAGAGAAATGGGAAAGGTGAAATGGGGAAACAGTTTGTCTCCAACATGATTTTTCTTTTCAATTTCTCAAAAGCACCTGAGATGCAAGACAATCCTGTCATGAGCCAACGAATGTAATGTACTGCTTCACAGTTAATGTAACACTGGAGGGTATGAGTATATAGATGTCAGATGGGGACTCTTTCTCTTAATCCTTCCATGATCTTCCGTCTATGGAACAATCAAATGTTTGCTAAGACCCATGGGACCTTCTGTCCCTCTACTGGTGCAGAATAGGAAGGAAGGTGCTGGAAACCCTACTCAGTGACTGGGCATCTTTGGAAGTTCTTCATGCTACTTGGTAGGGAGAATGTTTCATCTCATTGCCCGTTTGTGGTTCTCTCCTCCCAAGATTTTGGTAGTTAGCAAGGGGAAGTAGAAGTATGGGATCAATCAGTCCTCATGTCCTCTTGCTGAGTCCACACATAAAAGAGAGAAATTATCACAAGTAAACAATAAGTACAACTTTTGCTTCCAGAAAAGGAATAAACTGACATGAATAAGTTCATTTAAAATAGTCTCTACTAGGGCTGGGGAGGTCTCTCAAGTGTTAGAGCACCTAGCTAGTAAAAGTCTACGATGAATTATTAGTTTTTAGCCTACTTTTTTTTTTTTTGGTGGCACTGGTGTTTGAACTCAGGGTCTTATTTTGCTAGACAGGTCCCCAGCCCATCCTACTTTTTTTGGTGAGACAGGCTCACTATGTAGCTCAGGCTGGCCTCAAACTCAAAATCCTCCTACTTTAGTCTCCTGGGATTACAAGTGTACACCACACCCAGCTAGCTTGCTTTTAAAAAAACGCAGTAAAATGTTATGACCGTCATTATGTCAATATATACAAATCTACCTTATCCTTTTAACACATGCATGATATCCCTTGTGTGGATGCACAATGTTAATTAGTCCCCAAGTGTTAAACATTTAGGCTATTTCTGATATTTTGAAATTACAATGTTGAAGTGAACATTCTTTTAAAGCATATCTTTGTGCATCTTTATGAGTTTTTCCCTTAAGTTTGCTTGTTAAAGGGAATACATAATCTAATTTTTTTTGTTTTACTGGGATTTGAACTCAGGGTCTCATGCTTGCCAAACACTCATTCTACCACTTGAGCCATGCTGCCAGCTCCATATCTAAAATTTTGATAGCTATCCATTCAGCCAGCAGTCAGTGTCTACATACATACTATGTGATAGACTTGTAATGAGTGGGTATCTTTGGAAGTTGTTCTTGCTACTTGGTAGAAAGTTTCACCTCACCACCACTTTTGGTCCTCTCCTTCCAATAGTTTAGTAGTGCTTATGCTTATGCTTATGCTTAGTGTTGAGGTCAGGATATGAAACAAAACAGGTGAGGCCCTACTCTCTTGGAAATTACATTTTATTGCTAAATTACTCTTCAAAACATTGAATGGTATTTGGTTAATTGACTAGCTATTTGAAAGCATACTGTTACTATTCTTTGCACACCATACATAAAACCTTATTACAATAAAAAAACCTAAACATGAAAAGCAAAATGGAAAGGGCATTAAAGTACTAAATAATGGTTTTTGCCCCAAACTCAGAAGTGAAATCAAAACGAACAGATTTGTGTAGGTAAAAAATTAAAACTTCTATATGATGAAAGGTATGAGAAACAAAGTTGAAATGCAACAGACTAGAAGAAATTTTATATTTATAGCAGACAATAGATTAGTGGATCTAATATATAAAAAGCAACCACAAATTAAAAATTACTAGACAGGGTTGGAGATGTAACTCAAGTGGTAGAGTGCTTGTCTAGTAAGCATAGGGCCCCGGGTTCAAACCCCAGTACTGCCCCCCCCAAAAAAGAATAGATAAGCCTAAAAAATAATTATAAATATGCACTTCTCAGAAGAAGAAATGCAAGTGACCAGTGTACGTAATGAAAATTGCTAAATCTTACTGATGATTGGGGAAATGCCAATTAAACCAACAGGCTATAATTTTTTCATTCATTAGATTGACAGTTACTAAAAAGGTCAGTGCACACAGAATTGCTCTCCAATTCTGCTGATGGGGACATAAATTGTTACAGTCTTGGGACAAATTGGAAGTGCTTCTCAACATTTTATTCATGCATACTCTATGACCCAATAATACTTCCAGGTGTTTTTCAGAAACACCTGGAAGTGTGCCCAAAGATTCACATGCCAGGCTGTCCACTGGATATTGTTTGTATTGGAAAAAGACATAAGAAAAGCAATAAACCATTCACATGGTACCTCACACTGTAGACCATAATGAGATGAGATTTTGAAAAATCTCCATAGTACACTTTTAAGTGAGAAAAGCAAGTCACTGATTAATACATGTACTATAATAACATTTGTGTGAAAAAGATAACAGCCAAGATGGTGTGTGTGTGTGTGTGTGTGTGTCTGTCTGTCTGTCTGTCTGTCTGTACAACATACTGGACAAAGAGTAAGATGAGGTGGGGAAGGACAAAGGTGAACAGTGTGGAGACTCTTGTAATCAGGACTTTTTTTTTCAGTGCTGGAGATTGTACCCAGGATCTTATGCATGTCAGGCAAGTGGTCCACCATGAGGCTACACTCTCATCCATAATCAGGACACTTCAAAAAAGTGATTCAAAAGTGCTTCTGTATTTTTCCTTTTTTAAAAAATCAAATAATGAAAACTCATCAGAGTGCCTTTCTTTTCAGGTGCAGCCACAATGTACACAAGATATAAAATAGTAGAGAAGCAAAATCAAACCAGCTATTTCAGCACTCCTGTTCTTAACTTGGTGTCACTAGTTCTTGGATTGGTGGGATGTATCGGAATGGGCATTGTTGCCAATTTTCAGGTATGGCCTAAAGCTTTTTTGGGTATTGGGGGTGGTGGAGTGCACTTACAAGGAGAGAAGTAGGAAAGCAAGAAGCAGAATTGTAGCAGGAGAGCTGGTAGAGAGTTTCCAAAAATTGGATTACTTTGATTCTTAGAAACAAATTTTTAACATGTGAACATCAGTCTTGCCTGATAGTTGAGAGAGATGGGAGTATGTCTGGATGACTGTGAGAGTTTGTGCTCCAAATGGTGTTGTGAGCTTTGCATTGCTCTGTGTTCACATTGATGTCATCTGATGGTGCAGTAAGAGTGCTCACTCCACCATTCTGTAGAATGTGTCTGCTGTTCAAAGGGAGCACCTCATCTGTGCTTTTGCAGGTGATGATATAAGTTTGTGAAGGTGAAATATTTTGCTCAGGGTTGTTTAGCTAATTAGTTGTGGAACCAATATAGGACCCCTTGGAGCAAGTTAACTTATATGTAGAGTCTGTTTGATATATATGGTTTTTTGGTGGAACTAGAGTTTGAATTCAGGGCCTTGAGCTTACTAGACAGGTACTCTACCACTTGAGTCATGTCCCCAGTCCTGCTTATATAGTCTTACTGTAAAATGTTTGAAAATCTCATCGTTATTCTAATTTGTGGATTCCTGTTCATTGCATAGTCATTTTTGAGAAAGCATGGGACTGGACTCAAATCTCACATGGTAGAGTGCCTAGCAAGCATGAGGCACAGGACCAATTTGTCTATGGAGACCATATTTACTATTTTAAAAATATTTGCCAGATATCAAATTAATACTAATGATGAAAATGCCCTTCTCACAACACTGTTGCAAGGGTTGAAAGAGAGAGCGTACAGTAATCAGCAGTCTAGCTTTTGGTGGCTAGCATGGCTGTTGTTGGTCATCATTAATGGCTACTATTATTATGGTCCTGCATTCCTTCAACCTATTGTCTCTACAGGAGAGCAAAATAGAGTTCCTCTAGGGGGGCCTTGACTTCTGGCCAGGGATAACCCCTTTAACTTTCTTCCCGTGAGGCATGGCTCTTGTATGATGCTAATTTTCACAAAAAGAAGGCAGCCTTTACTCCCAGTGGGCTTCTTGAGGGCATATCACACGCTGATAACCACAGGCCTCTACATGTATGTTCTGCCATCCATCCATTCGCTAATGTCTACGCTGCATGAAGTTGGACCATTGTCAGAGTGTCCCTAGTCTGACCTGCACCACATGGGCCCTACAGAATCACTTTCTTTGCACTTGTCATGCGTTCTGTCAATGAAGCCCTTATAATAAAGTGTCCTAGGAAACTCAATCCTGTGTTTGCCAAGGAGTTAGGGCAAAAGGCTCTCTTCTTTACATTACACAACATCTTCAGGATGACCTACAAGCCAGAGATAGTCTTCGGGTCCTACTACCAATCCTGTGATTATTCATGTTTCCTTGTTAACATTGGCTATAAGAAAAGTGAGAGCTAAATTTGTCGTCCCCAGAAACAAAGGCATAGGACTTTGTGGAGGGTGTTTTGTGAACTAAATTTGCTCTGGCTCCATTTTATTTCCTATCCTTATTGTCCCTATGTGAATAAATAAGACAAAGAGCTTCAATGGTGGTATGGGACCTTTGTCATGTGATGGAACTCTTGATGACATGTTCTTATGTTTTATGATGGTGTGCATTCTGTTTTTCATAATTACAGACATTTATTGGAATTTTTCTATGAAATTATTCTATGTACTAACTTACAGTTCTAATGAAAACTTTTTACGATAGCCTCTATTACTTTCCTGTTTATTGATGGTGGAACAGAGGCTCGGAGAGGCTAATACTTGCCCAAGATCACATGCATAATATGTGATAGAGATGGACTTCAAATTGAGGTAACCTGTCCAGAACTTGTGGCAAGGAGTTATCGTCAATGGAAAATTATTATTACAATTACTATTATTATTGATAGGTTTTCTTTGAGACAGTGTCTCACTATGTAGGCCAGGCTGACCTCAAACTCTGATCCCCTCCTGAGTAGTAACCTCCAAGCTGAGGCCTCCTGAGTGCTGGGGTGACAGTCATGAGCCACCATGCCTGGCTTGAAGAATTATTTTAAATGAAGAAATACCTTTGAGGAAAAAACAGGTACAGTCATCCCTCTGTATCAATGGGTTCCATAGCTGTGGATTCAACCAATCTCAGCTCAAAAACACTCAGAAAAGAGAAATTGCTTCTGTACCAAACATAGACTTTTTTCTTGTCATTATCTCCTAGACAATACAGTATAGCATACAGTTATTTACATAAGTATCGTAAGTAATCTAAAGATGACTGAAAGTGTACAGGAAGAGGTGCCTCGGTTACATGCAAATAGTGCATGATTTTATAAAAGGAGCTTGAGCATCCATGAATTTTGGTGTCCACAGGGGTTTCCTGGAACCAACCTCCTGCATCTACTGAGGGGTGACTGTGCCCAGCCCACAGTTCTACCGTCGGAAAGCATGATGGAAAAAAAAGAGACAAAAATGGGAGAGGAGACTTAGAACGCTATAAATTATTTAGCACAGTGTGGATATGGCCAGGTGTTGTTCCAGGCCTGTAATCCTAGCACTTGGGAAGTTGAGACAGGAGTATTAGGAATTCCAGGTCAGCTTGGGCTTTTTTGTCTCAAAAACCAAAACGACAACAAAACCCATCAGTGTCGTCGTGGAGGGAATAGTATGCACCTTATATCACTTCACCCTCTGCTAACTCAACGTCGGAAGACGTACAGATTTTTTAAACATAAGAAGAAAACACATAGATGTCAGATGATGGAATTTTCAGTTCTCTTTAAGGCTTCCTTAAGTGGTTAAATCTTTACAAAACCCAGAAATAGAATCTTTTAAACTTCTGTGGGAGCAAAGTGTTTGTCTTGTCAATGTTCCCATAAATGTATCTTTACAACTTCCTTGTTTGATATCCGGTAACTCATTTTCAGCATCCATGAGCAAACCCACTTGAGCTGCTAGCCTTGAGAAGAATTCAAGCTGTGAAGCCAAGAAAGAGAGAAGGGCAGCCTCAGGCAGTTGCTTTTGAGTCACAATAAATCACATTTATGGGAAGTTCACAGAAAATTCTTTCCTGAACTGGTGGATGGGATGGCAGCTTTCTGGTGTGTCCTTGCTAATTTCTTGTTTATTTTCTCTAAAGCAGTTTCCTTTTGGAAATTCTGTCACTTGAGACAGAATAGAAAGTCAAATACCACATGGTATCACTTACATGTGGGATCTACAAAAGTCAAAGCAGGAAAGCAGGCTTGCCCAATTCTAGAATTGAAAATAAAGTCAACTAAAATATTTAAACTAAAACCAACCAACCAAACAAACAAAAACCCAGCGTAATAAATACTAAAAAAAAAAGATATTTAAACTAAAAAAAAAATTGTCAAAGTATAGAGCATAGAATGGTGGTTTCCAGGGGCTGGGGAGGGAGTGGTAGAGAAGATGAAAGGCATTGGTGAAAGGGTACAAAGTTTCAGACACGGTAAATAAATTCTGGAGGTCTATAATTAATAATAATATACTGTGGACTTCAAAATTGATGAAACTGTGGTCTTAAATATTCTGACCACAAAAAAAACCATGTGAAACTATGTCTATGTTAATTAGCTTGATTTAATCATTCCACAATATAGACATATCAAAACTGACACAAAATCCCAGAGATATACATAATTATTAATTGTCAGTTAAAAATAAAATTAAAATCAGGCGTGGTGGCTTTGCATGTCTATATTTCCAGCATTCAGAAGACTGAGGCAAGAGGATTGAAGGTTTGAGCCTGGACCACATAGAGACATAGTGAACCTTGTTTCAGAATCAATTAAATTAAACTTAAAAGGAGAAATGTCCTTTTGGAAAGGACAATTTCCAAAGGTGAGCCTTCTCTGTATTGGAGTGTCCTCGATGTTTCACTGTCTTTTAAGTTAGCAAGAGAATTTCTGAAAAGGGGTCCAGAAAGGATGCCAGGTTTTCATCTCATTCTCTCCCCAAAATTCATGTCTGACTTTTTTTTTCTTTTTCTTTTTTTTTGGTGGGACTGAGGTTTGAATTCAGGGCTTTGCACTTGCAAAGCAGGCACTCTGCCATTTGAGCCACACCTCCAGTCCATGTTTTTCTCGTTATTTTGGAGATAGGGTCTCTGGAACTATTTTCTTGGGCTGGCCTCAAACTGCTATCCTCCTGATCTCAGCCTTCCAAGAAACTAGGATTACAGACGTGAGATACTGGTGCCTGGCTCTAAAGACATCTTTGATGAAAGCATGCATCTCCATGGTGAAAGACCTCTTACAGATACAGCTGACCATGGCAGGGTTAAGGGGAGGCCATGAATCTTGCAGATCATAAAGCTATGTTGAATTGGCCAGAACTGAGAAAGAAAATTCCTGAACAGAAATAGGGGAAGGGCACAAAGTAGACAAATTCAGGATATTGGTTTACTTAGCGTAAAAAGAAAACAAAATGGAAAGTCCCTGAATTCTCTAATTATGCCTGAAAATGACTCATTAGCAGCAGATACTTGCCTTTTATCCTCCCTTGCCCAAATGTGCCTAACATTCAGGGGGGAAAGGAAGTTAGTTTTCTTGATACTTTCTTGAAATTATGTTTTATTGTGGAAAAATACACATAACACAAAATGTACCATTTTATCCATTTTTCAGTATATTGTTCAGTGGTTATCATCCTGAAATCTTTACGTACGTAAAGGTATACACACACGTTTTAAAAGGCATAGGATATATTTTTCTATATAACTTTGGTGAATATATATATGCCCATGCTGGCTATCCTCAGTATATAAAATCTATACTTAAGAAATGAATAATTGATATGATGTATTACAGAACGTTAATTCAGTCTGCCTCCCCCTTCCTCCTTTGTTTCTTCCTTCCTTCCTTCCTTCCTTCCTTCCTTCCTTCCTTCCTTTCTTTCTTTCTTCCCTTCCTTCCCTCCCTTCCTTTGTTCCTTCCCTCTCTCTTCCTTTCTTCTTTCCTTTCTTTCTCTTTCTGCCTTTCTTTTATCTTTCTGTCTTTCTTGCCTTGGGGATTGGTTCCAGTGCCTCATTCATGCTAAGCAAGTGCTCTATCACTGGGCTGCACCCCCTGCCCAAAATGATATTTTTATATGAAATGTGTCATATAATTTTCACTGAAAACCTGCAAGATAGGAATGGTGATGCCCATTTACCCGATGCAGAGATTGAGGGTTGACACTAAAGTCACAAGTCTAGTAGTGGAGTTGGGAATTTTTTTTTTTTTTTTTTGGTGTGACTGGGGTTTGAACTCAGTGCTTGCAAATAGGCACTCTACTGCGTGAGGCACAACTCCAGTGCATTTTCACTGGTTATTTGAACATTGGGTCTCACAAACTATTTGCCTAGCTGGACTCAAACCATGATCCTCTCAACCTCAGCCTCCCAATTAGCTAAGATTATAGGCAAGAGCCACCAGTGCCTGGCTTCTGGAGTTGGGATTTTTGATCCAAATGTGATAGACTTGAAAGCCTCTACACCCTCTGGAATCTTTTTTTTTTTTGGCGTGGTACTGGGGATGAATTTAGCCCACCCCCTCAGATCTCCCACTTCCATGGTAGATGTCTTTTCTTTGTCCCTTGTGCCCAAGTGTGCTGTAGAGCAATCTTATTGGGATTTGTTTCAGCAGTGAAAGACTTTTCTCTTGGTACTCTTCTGTAAGCACCTATATTTTCCAAAGGCAAGTGCATCTGTGACCACAGACTGGTGGCTTGGAGCATCCCAGAATGAGTGAATGCTTGTGACCCGAGGTTGGCAGTCTCCCTCAGAGTAATGGCATACCTGTGATCTTGTTTGCAGGAGTTAGCTGTGCCAGTGGTCCATGATGGGGGCGCCCTGCTGGCTTTTGTCTGCGGTGTGGTGTACACACTCCTGCAATCCATCATCTCTTACAAATCGTGTCCCCAGTGGAACAGTCTCTTGACATGCCACGTACGGATGGCCATCTCTGCTGTTTCCTGCGCAGCTGTCGTCCCCAGTATCCTTTTCCCATTTGTCAACTGGACTAGACTCAACTGAGTGCAGCATGGGCAAGTGGAAATTAATGGCCGAGGAACAGGGCGGGGTCAGCAATAGAAAGGAACGAAGAGGAAACATCAGAGTTCAGGGAGATTCTGGCTAACTCCAGCAACAGGATTCGTGCTGAAGACAGGCCAAGGTCATTAGACACCACCTGAGGGATGGTGGAGGAGGAGTCCTCTCATCAGATAGCTAACATATCAGAAATCAGGAGTGTGTGGAGGGGGGTTCTGGCTAAACTGACTTAAACAGTGCACAAATGGGCCTATAAGAAGGTTCAAGAGCCTGACTAAAGTTTGGCCAAGCAAAGTTTGTCACAGTGTCCCAGCAAGGTAGCCCCACCCCCCACTCCCACCCCCCCCCAAAAGCAAAGTTTCCATATTCTTTAGAAGAACAAACAGGACAAAAGTGTAAAACATTTAGAAGATAACTCAGTTTTGTCTGGCTAGATCAAAAAAATCTTTGAGGAAAAGAATGGAGTGAAAGGGGAAGGAAAAAAGTAAGAACACTTCAGCCTCTGTTTACTTTTCTTCCCACGGGTCGGTTGCATGAACCATGTGAAAATATTTATTTTTCTTTCTAGTGCTTGGCGAAAGACACCAAATATTGAAATTGTACTTAAAGCAACAGCCTTGTGAAGTCTGGAGAGTTTAGCCTCTCCCTTCTCCCACATGCTAGGGACAGGATAGTTGAATTTACTGCTCCAGATTAAGAGATTTTAAAATATCATTTATTTATTTATTTGCGTATTCTCACTATGTGCTCCAGGCTGGCCTCAAATTCAGAATCATCCTGCCTTAACCTCCCAAGTACTGGGATTATAAGCATACACAACCAGGCCTGGCTTTTAAGGGATTCTTTACAAAGCTCTCAGTCACTTATTACTAAGTCAGTTAAAATATATTTAGTCTTTTTAGAGTCACATATTTCATTTTCAAAATGAAAATAATTTCCTTTTCTAATTTAGCATTGTGAAAACAATTAAAAATGTAAATTTTAAAAATTAAAAAAAATGTGCGTTTGTCCAGCTTGTAGATTCTGACTTAGAGGACATGAAACTTTCCTTTCTCTAATGAAGTATTTAACAAAGAAAATAAAAAAGCTCTGTCTCTATGGGGTGGTGAATTCTTCATGTTTCGAAATACCATCTGTAGTCATATTAGAGACAGCTGCAGAGTCGTTAAAATGATGACTAACATCAGATTGTAGGCAAATGCAGGTCTCTTAGCAGCATCAATTTTGGTAGCCTGGCTTGGGTTATGCTAAAAGCGGCAAGCCTGAGAACACATTTAGAATACTTGTGCCAGTGGTGTGGCACTGCCTATAATGCCAGCACTTGGAAGGCTGAGGCAGGAAGATTGTGAGTCTGAGGCCAGCCTGAGCTACATAACCCATACCTTGTGTTACAAAAACCAAAGTAAAACAAAACTAAATAACCACATTGTAGCTGGGCGCTGGGGGCTCAACGCCTGTCATTGCAGGCTAAGACTGGGGGCATTAAGGTTCCAGGCCAATCTAGGCAAAAAATGTTCATGAGACCACATCTCAATGGGCAAAAGCTAGATATGAAGGCAGACATCTGTCACCCAGCTATGGGAGAAGCATAAAATAGGATTGTGGTACAGGCTGCTTGGACATATATGGGAGACCCTATCTCCAAAATAACTAGAAAAGAACAAAGAACAGACACTTATGAAAGACAGGAACTTCAAACAGGTCATGCTGAGGGGAGGGCACTAGCCTAGCGGGAGGGGGAGGGTGAATGAAGAGGGTAAAGGGGGGTGTCTGTGGTTGAGGCACTTTCTATACATTTATGAATATGGAACACTGATAAATGTCAAAGTCATTTTAAGAAGGGGGAGAGGGAAGAGGGAGAATACAGGAGAGGATGAACCAAACTGGGGTACATTGTACACATATATGGGAATGTCACAATGAAACCCTGTACAACTGTTATATACTAATAAAAATATTTTAAAAAATAACCAGAGAAAAAGGGCTGGAGGCATGGTAGAGTGCCTGCCTAGCAACTGGGACACCCTGAGTTCAAACCTTGTGCTGAAGAAGAAGAGGAAGAGGAAGAAGAATGAGGTTTCTGAACTTTTCTTGTGAAATTGTGCATGTTGCACCAGCTTTCAAACCTTGTGAAGGCCTTCAGAAAAGTCAGGCACAGTGACACATACCTGCAATCTGAACCTGTCTTGAAAAAAAGAAAAAGCTTTCAGAGTCCAGAACAGCCAACTGTCCGGGGTCCTTTGCAGGAGACACAGGATCTGAGATTTCCCATTTCTTCACCATCATTTTCACACTTGGTCTCCTAGGCCTGGCTGTTCCTTCTCTGTTTTTGCCCATGCTGTTCTTGTGGACTGGATTATCCTGCTTTACCTCATTACTTCTCATTTTTTCTTTTTTTCTTTTTTTTTTTTTTTTGGTAATACTGAGGATTGAACCCAAGGTCTGAAGCATGCTAATAAGCAAGTGCTCTACCATTTGAGCCACACTTCCAGCTTTTTTTGTTTGTTTATTTATTCATTCATTCATTTTTTTTGGTACTACTGGGATTTGAACTCAGGGCATCATCATGCTCGCTAGGCAGGTGCTCTTATCACTTGAGCCACTCCACCAGCCCAGTGATGCTGCTCTGTGAAGCTCTTTGAATGTCACGGCTTACATTGAGCTCACCCCTGTGAAGTGTTCCTGGACACCCTAACACCACTGCATTCTGAATCAATGATTTTTTCCCGGACTCATTGTGGTGCCCTGCTCTTTTCTCTCCAGAATGCCTTTGCCCTGAGCTTTGTCCAACAAGGCTGCAATAGTTCTTAAAGCTGAGACCAAGTGTGTTTCACTGGGGTCCCCTTTCACCCCAAACCAGGCCTGATGCATCAGAGATAGGACTAAAGAGCAGACAAACAAAAATATTGGAAGGTTTTAATTATTAGCAACAAGTATATACAATGAAACAAGCAGACACCTGCTTTTTACTGCATCTATTTTGAGAAACGGAAATGTTGACATTGCAAAGTATGAAGGAAAGGGGAATTGGAGAGGATGTGCTGACTCTGAATTCATAGGAACCTGTGAACTTCACTGGATTCCTTGTATTTTCTTGTGCGCTTTTTTTTGCAGTTTTGTCCTCGTGCATAGTGTCCCCAGAGGCCTGGGGCCCTGGTACCTGGCATGATTCATTCCCAAAGTCTGACTTAGGCTTAATCTCTTTACTTATGTGAACTCTGGGTCAGAAAGAAGGTCTCTACTTATATCCAGTTATCCAAAGAAAATCATTTGGGTTGCTATAGCTTGTTCTTGTATGTGAAATGTTAAATTTTCCTTAAAGATGTTATCTTGAAAATAGCATTTTAGGTTAGGGAAAAGTATTTTCTGTTTGTTCCTTTGTTTTATTAGGGCAAGGAGAGTAGTAATTGAGGAAACATGGACCAATAGTTTCGCTAATACTAAAATCAAGGTTACAATTATGAAATGAGTTATGGTTACAGGATACAGGTGACAGTGACAGAGGAATGTGGACAACATCTGTAACATTACCCAGCTTACCTAGCATGACTTTCCTTAGAGGCCCCTTCTCACACTATTTGGAAGTCTATATTAACTAAGGAAGGGTTAAGCCAAGAAGGCTTGGTGGCTTTGTGCTGATTCTGGAGCCTGGAGCCATAGTCATGGATGGAAAAACACCTGGGAGAGTAGGTGGGGCTTTCCCTAATTCATCTTCATGGCCAGTGAGTATGTCATGTCTTTCCTGGTAGCATTTGGAAATGGTTTACTGGAATGAGAAAACCTGTTCTTCCTTTAAATTTCAACTTTGGCTCTGGCTGAACAATGCAGTATAACAATGCAATATAAAATCATACCAGTGGGCTGGGGTCGAAGCCCACTGGTATTAAGCAGAGTGAATGGTTTCTGGGCTTCTGATACTGTCTCTCCAGTGAAATAACTACTTCTCTATTACTGTATTTATTTTTTTGGTGGTACTAGCATTTGAACTCAGGGCCTCATGCTTGCTAGGCAAACACTCTACCACTTGAGCCACTCTGCAAACCCTTTTTGGTGCTGGGTATTTACGAGATAGGGTCTTGTGAACTATTTGCCTTGGCTGCTGGAACCTCAATCCTCCTGATGTCTGCCTCCTGAGTAGCGAGGATGACAGGTGTGAGCCGCAGGTGCCTGGCTCTGCACTACTCTGTTGATGTCATTTGCATGTCAGTGTTCTATACGGGAGCTTGAAATTTACTAACATACTGTAGGTGTTATACATTCCTATGACAAAAAAATTAAGTCGTCAAATTTTTTAAAGTTTTTTAAATTTAATTTTTCCTTTGGGGATAAAGTTTGCTTTACCAAATAGTGATCATAACAAATTAATCTGTTTTGGATGTTGTTATAGTGACATGCAGTTTTATCTATACAAAAATATAAATTTATATATAAGTAAATATAGTCATATGCCAATAAGTTTATATAAATATAAATAATATAAATATATGTATATAAATATATATATATTATAAATTATCTATATATAGAGAGAGAGAGAGAGCAAGAGAGAATGAACTCAGGGGACATGCTTGCTAAGTGCTCTATCACTTAAGCCACTCTATGTTCCCAGTCATTTTGTTTTTCAGGCAGGATCTCGCTGCTACCTTTGCCTAGAAGTCATATCCTCCTGCTTCCACCTCCCGAGTAGCTAGAATTACAGGCATGAACCACCACACCTGGCTTTATTTTGTTTTTAAGGTGGGGGGATTGGCGAAGATGACACCAGTGTTAGCTTAATCTTAATGTCTGGTGCTTGTCATGGGGAAATTATACATATTATAGTTAGGAAAACATTGACTGTATTCCTTGGATGAGCCTTTGTGCTTTTTGTCATGTTGTGCAGTGAACAATTTTTAAAGTCTAATCAGTGATTATTTTCTAGTACTTTCTCTAAGGAATTATTTTGCACATGGCCCATTCTGAGCAGTTTTCCCAGCTATCATGCATGTGAGTCATCACACAGCTGTCCTACAATGAACAAATAAACTTATAGATCTGATGTCAAGAACTTTGAGTTTATGATTGTTCACGGGAAATGTAATTGACTTTTAAAATGTTCATCTTATCTCCTACAGTCTTGGCAAGCACACTTATTAGCCCAATAGATTAAAAAAAATAGATTCCATGAAATCTTCTCCACTTAATGATGATGCTTGTGAATACAGTTTTACTTCTTCCTTTCTGACCCAGATACCTTCTAGTCATTTTCTTGGCTTATTGCACCTGCTAGAATCTCTAACCCAATATTGAATATAAGTGGTGTGAACAGACATTTTTGCCTTATTCCTTATTTTAAGCAAGAAAGACAAGATAGAAATGAAGCTAGCAGAATTCATAGAAAACAAATACCAAAATGGCAGACTTAAATCTACTAGCAGCAATAATGACATTAAATCTAAAGGAAATAGGCTCTTGCCATTATGTGTAATGTTAGCTGCAAAATTTTCATAAATGTCCTTTGCCAAATTGAGGAAGGTCCCTTTATTCCTAAGTTGCTTTTGGGAAAAGTATTTTTATTCAGCAGCACAGACACAAGAAAGACCCCACCTTGGACTTCTGTATAAGCCATTTTTCTCAACTTTCAATAGCAAGCTTAATGGGAATACTCAGAACCTTTCAAAGTCCAGCAAAATGTAGCTACACATGGAAATTTGCTATAAATAACTGAAAAAAAGTATTGCTAAGAGATGACCACATTTTACCTGTTGTAATTTAGCTGCTATCATAACTGAAGGTTTGTGACTACCAGAGTCTAATATTAAGTGATTTGATTGTCGATGTGTTGGGATTAAAATTTTAACACTGCAACGATTATATTTGTAGAACTGTCTTAACATTAAGGACCTGTTCACTGTTGTGGTTTCCTTAATAACGTCCCTTTTGAAAAGTGATTGCCTGTGCTTCACTAATTTCTATAACCAAGCTGGAGTGGAATCCAAAAGAAAAGGTAATGTTTCAATTGTGCTCAGTATGATTGTTCAACCTGATTCTGTGAGATCGTGGTTAGGCCAATCCTAGGGAGGTCATTGTCATTTCTTTAGAACAAGTTGCAAAATAGAGACTAAAGATGGCATATTATCAACTCACTATCCAGTGATTTGGCAGTGTGTCCTAATAAGCTTCAAAAGACAAAATTATAACAAATTTAATTATAGATCTAATTGAGTTTCATTTACAATTCATGAATCTGTGGCAGCCTCTATTCTACAGTAGAAAAGAGGGCTTCACAGGACAAGGGGAGATAGTAGGTTTTGTAGGGGGGGAGCAAAGAAACAGAATGAAGAAAAAATGATTTGCTAGCATCAGATTACTTCACATTACTTTTTAAAGGCTAAAACAGAAGGGATTTCTTTACATGGATTCATGTATACTAGAATGTCCTGTTTTCAGAAAAACTGGTCAATTTTTGGATCCACCTGCATAAACTTTCAGTTTGATGAGTGGCTCCATTTTGGCTTGGTCTGTTCTGTTGGAGCCTAGTGCAAGAGCTCAGTCTAAAACATGGTTTTTGTTTAACAATGGTGATCAGGGTAATCCAGTGCTTCCTGGGATTATGTTCAAAATTTTGAATTCCTCATTTCTTTCTTAAACACCTCAATCATCCATGCTTAGTAAAAGAGTTGGTCACTTAAGGATAGGGGCTACACGAGGAGGTCAGAGTCAGTGAAGCCTTAAGCAGTGGGGGTAAACCAAGCTCCAGTGTAGTGGACAGTTTGTTTACAGAGAGAGTGAGTACTAAATGTAGTTAGGGAGAACTTTGTGAGGAACAGTGGCCTTAAGAGGCAGTCAGAGAGGTTCATATTTGATGTAAGTGACCAAAGTAAGACTTTGAAGACTTGAACAGGAAAGTTAATTGATGGAGTGTTGTCAGATGAGTATTAGGACTGAAGACAGAGCTTGGCAGTAGGAGGACAGGAATAAGACAGTTCTAGTTAAGATTCAAACCAAGATTGAGAGGAAGGGGGAAAATATTTCATGGGTAGTGGCAAGTAATTGGATTGAGAATGAAGAGATATGGTGAATCACAGATGACTTACAAATCTTTCTCTAGGATGAACCAAAAACTTTATTCCCGTGATCAGAGATAAGGCCTCTAACATGGGTGAGCGATTGTACAGGTGAACGGATGTAAATGAGTTTGGTATGGAAATCATTGAGTCGGAGGCTACAGGGAGACATCTAGAAGTAGTGTTGAGGTAGAAATTTGTGGCTAGATCTCCACTAGGATTGAGAGCCATAAGAGCACAGGTTAGAGGGACTGGTAATTTCCTGCCCAAACATCAGAACCCATGGAGCTGGGATCATCAATGCAATGAGATACTGGTGCAGGTGGTTCTCCTGCACATTCCAGGAGAATGAATGTGCAGGAGTGAAAAGAATGAGAGAACAGGGTGGGAATGTTTTCAAGAGGCAGGTGGAAGATTATCTCCAGGAGAAAAAGAAGTAAAGTAAAGAGACATGTACCAACAAGAAGAGGCAGGGTGGGGCAGTAGAGTGGCTTTATTGACCAAGGCTCTGCCACAGGCAAAACTGGACTAGAGTTGCTGGAGGGAAGGGTGGCTGCAGTATGGGGGGTCCATAAGGAAGCCTATAGTTCAGTGGAGCAAACAGCTGGCTGTCAGCTGCCAAATAGAATACTTTAAAGAGTAAAAGAAAATTCTGAACCAAAGTTCAAACAACATATTGTTAAAATGCAGAAGCAACAGCAATTGATTCTCACAATGGAATGAAAGAAAGTATTATCCCAGAAACCAAGGGAAGGGCAGTTTCCAAGGGAAAGGGAAATGGTTAACCATGGCAAATGTAGCTGAACAGTCTTTGGAAATGGGGTCCCTGAATTTGGGTAATAAGGGAATCACTGATGTTTTTCGAAAAGGCAGTTTCAGTAAATTGTTCTGGTTAGAAGCCAGGTTACAAGAAGATAAGGACATGGTGAGAGGAATGGCCCACTCAGTCCTATTCTGGACTGGAGGTGAGAGGAAGAGAAGAAATAAAGTGGTAGCTAAAGGGGCCAGAGGGTCAGAGCAAGGATTTTCTGAAATGGAAGATTCTGGCACTTGATAGAAGCTGCTGAGACAAAGGAGAGACTGAAGATGGTGAAGAAGAGAAAGACTCAGAGAGAAGGTCAAAAAATGCTTCTTTCAAATATAATATAAAAATGGGCCAAACTAGCCAACTGGTTAGACCTAGACAAAAGGCAGGTTCTCCCCAAGTGATGGGGGAAGTAGCCCCATCTGAAGGGGGTTTGGTTCCTTCACCATTGCTGAGAACTGACAGCAAGACCTCACCCTAGAGCAGCCCAGGAGTACTTTACTCTCCAGCCACTGGGTGGCAGCCTTCAACCACAAATCAAATACAAATCAGCAGTTCAGAAGGGCTCAGTGGAGCAAATCCCCAGGCAGTTAAAAATCTGTTAACTTTCATTTTCTATCTAAAAGTATGAACAGCAGCTGAGTGTGGTAGTGCACACCTGACAGGGATGCAACCACTTCGGAGGCTGAGGCAGGAGGATTGGGGGTTCCAGGGCCTACCTAGGGTACATAATAACACTCCATTTCAAAAAAAAAAAATATAGGAAGTACCTGGTTTTCTATTCACTGCATACATTGCTATGCCACTCTGACATTGTCTGTTTACAGTATCAGGGGCTGCAATGAAAACCATTTACATCAATTACTTGATTATAGTAGAATAGAACGATCCTTTAGGCACTACCCCAAACCTCCCAGTAATGTGAGAGCTTTCACTACATGTCCATATGCACTGACTTAGTTGGTGGGGAGGGTGAGAATTATAATGTCATCGTCTCAGCTCCAGCAGCAAGGAGGGGAGAACTTGGTCTGCACTTACACGTGTGGAGGGGAAGTTGGGACTCCTTGTTCAATGCACTTTCTTAATATGATGCTGAAGACATTTTATCTCCCCAAATTGGGTCTTGATTATTGTAAAGACATTGTCACTGTCCCAGGATAATATAGGATGGGCTGTGTACCCTGCTGCTGCTGTTTACTGCTCATGTAGGCTGGCCAAGTTCTCCCCAGCGTGACCGTGGATGAGAACAATGCGTGGACGTGAACATCTGGGGGGATTCCTGAGAGAGAGGTCTGGGAGAGGTCCATGTTCCTCCATGATCAAAGAAAAGACCTGTCGCCCTAGAACTGACCTGCAATCCAGCACCTTGTTTACTCCCACATGTAGCCTCTAGCAGAGCAAAAAGTGAAGTAGAAAAAACATGAAGCCAATATTTGAATCTACAGGTCTAATCTGGCACGTGAACTGTTAGAATGCAGACGTGCGTTTTTGACCTAGACAGAATTTTAAAATGCTTTTAAATGAATTTCCAGCATTAAAAAAAATCAGTACACATACATATGCACACACTCTCATGCATGCTCTCCCACCCCCTGCCAATACTGGAGTTTGAACTCAGGGCCTTGCATTTGCTAAGCAGCTGCTCTACCACTTAAGCCAAGTCCCCAGCCCTTTTAACTTTACTTTATAGGGTCTCACATTTTTGCCTGGGCCTGCCTGGACTGCCATCCTCCTATTTACACCTCCTGTGTACCTGGGATGACAGGTGTGCACCACCACAACCTGCTTATTGGTTGAGATGGGTCTCACTAACTTTTTGCTTGGGCTGACCTTGAACTGTGATCCTTCTGATCACATCCTGAGTAGCTGCAATCCCAGGTTTGAGCCACTGTGCCCACACGTAGGGTTTTTTTTTTTTAATTTATTCTTTTGAAGCAGCAGTGGCATATTACTTTCCATTTTGTGAAAATGGACTGAGTGGGCTGGGGATCACACCCAAGGCCCTAGGTTTAATCCCCAGCACTGCAAACAAACAAATAAATAAATAATAAAATAATTTTTTTTTAAAGGAAGAAAATGAAATGAGTTGAGGCATGAACTCCCAATCTTCTCTCTCTCTTAACAACTATCAGTTTTGGGGAGATGGGGAGAAAAAAAAACCCATCAATTTCTTCCTCCTTCCCTTCCTTTCCTTGCATATGCTAGGCTCTATCAGAGCTACATCCTCAGCCCTTAGTAGTTTCATTTATTTTTGTTAATTTTCTGGCCTTTGTAAGCAACTGAGTTTGGAAGCCCTGACTAAAGCCTCTTTAGTTCTTGGCTTCCTTTCTCACCATCTTGCCTCTAAGAAGATGCACAGATACCATGTGGATGTCTCATTACTTTCCATATTTACCTTACCAGGTTCAGTAAAACTGTTTGCTGAACTAAAATTTAGTAACAGGGAAGTAACCTTTCCTGTTATCAGGGAAACAAAACCTAGAGGGTGGTCAGCCAGCCTTGCCAAGACACACACATGCACACACACACACACACACACACACACACACACACTGCTCATTCTTTGGATTAACTGTAGGAGTGCCAACTAAATGCTTATGAAGAATGGCCTTCCCTTCAACTGTGGGATTCCCAGTGGCGGGGATCATAGCATGTCTTAGATGGAAAGACTTTTCTTCTGGTGAATCCAAATTTGCTTACATTCTCAGTTATTTTCTGGTTCTTACTTTTCCTTTTTTTTTTGAAGTTATGTAGGCATAGTCTTAAAACCAGAGTGTGTGAGAGCCAGAAAGAACTTCTGGGCTAGCTGCATTCCATTACCATAGGGTAGATCTCTGACGTTCACTGACGTGACTTTGCTTTGTTATTTCCTCAAGGGTCTGGTTTATGGTCATTGAACAGCTTCCTCCACTGTGGCTTCACTGCCTTATTATTTTAGGTCGTCCTCTAAAGTGAGTTTTCTTAGGCTGACTTCTATTTCTTTGCTATTGCTGTCAGGACTATGTATATCACGTGGTGAGTGCGATCTGCGAGTGGACTGTGGCCTTTGGTTTTATTTTCTACTTTCTAACATTCATCCAAGATTTCCAGGTAGGTATTTATCAGTTCAAATGCTATGTAAATTACTGATAATTAGGATTAGTAAAACATTTACAGAAAATTTTTTGCATTTTGAAAGAACACTTCATTATTATTATTATTTTCTTTTTTTTTGCACTATTGAGGTTTGAACTCAGGGCCTCATGCTTGCTAAGCAGATGCTCTACCACTTGAGCCGAGTCCCCAGCCTTTTTTGTTTTGGTTATTTTTCGGATAGGGACTCACATTTTTCACTTTGGGCCAGCCTCAGAGTGTAATCCTGAGTAGCTGGGATGACAGGCATCAATTCCATACCTGGCCTGTTGGTTGAGATGGGATCTCAGTAACTTTTTGCCTGGGCAGGCCTCAAACTATAATTCTCCCAATGTCTGTCTCTACAGTAGTCTTTTTTTAGTCTTGATGTATTTGAAAATACATATACATTATGCAACTTTCTTTTTTAACTTGTTCCCAAAGGGAAGCATCTTTAACAGGTCACTCAACCAATGAAGATTTCATATGCCCTCTGCCATTTGATGCTCAAAGTCATGTATCCTGGCTATTTTCAAGTAGCTCTCTGTAGTTCCAAAAGGTAGAAAATGTGTCTGTAAAAAATGAAAGTATATTGTTGGAAAATGTTTCCAAGGGAAGGCAGGACCTTAGCAGATTTAGCCACAAGGAAAATCTTACATTTTAAAACAAGTGACTGATTAGCTAAAATGATATAGAAAGCCAAGAAAATTCTTTAGGAGCCAATTCAAGTAGAGAACAAACCATAATAAGGCCATCTCTGAGGTAGGACAAAGATGCTGGGAATTTCAGTTAGCACTGGAATTTCTTCACCTCTTTGAAATCTTTTCTAAAAATGTTTTTTTTTTTAGAATAAAATTAAAATATCAAATAAAATATATGATCGTTATACAGGTGATATTTTGTTCATCCTCCTCTTCACCTTTTTCCTTGATAGAGTGTCACCCTAAGGATATCAACAGAAATCAATGGTGATATTTGAAGAAAGGAGAATCCTATGTCATTCAATGAATGTCACAGACAGTTTTTAGAAGTGATACAGAGGATGGACAGGGTTTTGAGGCCATCCTGACCTGGATGCATCTGTGGCACATCCAGAACTTGAATTTCATTAAGAATTCCTGGTAGTTGTACTATCTACAAAGGTATGTTTTCTTAGAGAATGTAGGGCATTTATCACACGGTAGCAATGTTTTTATACTTTTCTAACACACTTTTTATATTAACAAATTCAAAAATGGAGAAGATAAGGCATTACAGAATATGGAGAGCTCTTATTTTTGTATAGATTTTGTCCTTGTGTGTGGATGATCTATGGAAATACGCTGTTAGGAATTTAAGTTTAATACATTTATTAATAAGTAAAATCAGGGAATATTCATTTTAAAATTTAATTTTAGAGGATAAACTGCATAACTTTTTTATCATAAGAGAATTTACAAAATTCAATTTGTAGTGGTCACATACTTAAGTCTTAAAGATTTAGATAATAAATGAACACTAAGATACCCTGTTTTTTAACTGAACAAAGTAAAATGCGTCATTGAGAGGCCTTTTCACTACTCGCCATGCACAATTAACTCTAAGTGAATGGGAAGGAAGACCTTGGTTTTGAAATTTCTCTTCCTCTCTTCTCCCTGCCCATTGGGCTGCAGCTTTCACCCTGCTGCTAATTGATGGGCCATAGTGGATGTAATTCTGAGTGGGTTGGGTTCAGCGAGGTAGATTGAAAATTATCAAATCATCCTTAATTGTGACGGGCACAACTTGATATACAGTGTGACCCAGGAGCTGAAACTCACAACTCAATTTCATTTTATGCCAGCAAATATGTCAAAAGAGCACAGGCTCAAGAGAGACAGGGAGAAAGGAAAGGGGGCAGTTGAAACCTTCAGGTGTGGGATGCTGCTTATTTGCAACTCCTTGTAATGCCTGTGGCTGAATGTTCCACAACACTTCAGGAAATGGGAGTCAGGCCCTTTGTATAAAGCAGGACCCACAGAGTCCACCTTGTCACCCAAATCACCAATGACAAGTGAACAGCAAGTTGTTCTGTGGGAACAAGTAGCCCCTGAAATATTGACAAGAAGGTACTCTCTTTGCAATACCCCTGGAATACAAACCTGGATCTGACCAAGTGGGAGCAGCTCTTGAGGTCACATCATACCAAGGACCAAGCAGCCCATTTGGACAGCTTTGGAGGGCACGAGCAGTGGGAAGCTTGAAATGTCTCCTTAGTAACTCTTTGTAGAGTGAGTGAAAGATGAGGCACACAGCAGTCCTCTACCTCTGCCATGACATCCTTCATCTCCCCTAAGTAAAGCTCAAAACCATATGTAGGTCTACTACAACTTGTCACAGTACTGTGGACCCCCGTTGTAACACTGAAACTGAAAGACAATGATTATGAAGAGGAAGAGGACCCCACTCACCTTTTCCATGGAATCCATGGTAGAATGAATCCATGGTTGTCCCTCACTTTGAGCAGACTTTTGTTATCATCACTTCTCAGGCCACAGAGACATTCTTCATTTTACATCTCTCCACACAATGAGATTGAAAGCTCACTGGACACAGATTATGTGCCTTTATTTTAGTAACGCCAGCATTTAACACAGTGCCTCTTGGTACACGACAGGTGCTTAATAACTACTCACTGCATGAATAAATGAACAAATGAAGGAACAACTAAGAATGTTTGAGGTGCTGCATAATGGGGTTTGTTTACTCTTATTTACTGGTTATTTTAATGTAAACAAATAGTCTGTGCCACCCAGTAATGTTGACTGTTTTGCTTTGTATAATGGAAGCAGTTCAGTTGTTTGGACTTCATGATTCTATGACAACTCTCTTCAGACAGTTTCCACAGAAATTGTTACATGGGCTAGATCACACGGTATACCAGTCTTGGCAAACCGAGAAGGCCAAAAATCACTCCAGACGATCACATTCTACTGGTTCCATGCAACTTGTAATATCTGCATTTTGGTATTATTTTTCATTTCTGTGAATTTACATTTCCTTGGACCTATTGGTGAAAGAGTAAAATAAAATGAAATATTTATTTAGTAATTTGTGTCTGTTATATTACAATATGTTACCTGGGCACTACTAGGAAGTGTATTTATCTGGAAGATGAGTTTAGATCCTCTTGGACTTTACAAAGGTATGGCTTCAACTTTGTTTTTTTTAATTTATGTTATTTGCATGTGGGCATGATAGATTCATCTTTTTTGTTTTCTTCTTCCGTACTGGGGATTGAACTCGGTTTTGTGCTTGCAAGGCAAGCACTCTACTGCTTGACTCATGTCTCAGTCCTTTTGCTTTAGTTTATATCTCAGATTGGGTTCAACTGTGATCCTCCTACCTCCAGCTCCTGAATAGCTGAGATCACAGGTCTATACCACCATGCCTGGCGTTTGTAGAGATTTTCAAACTGAGAATTTTATGTCAGTTAAGACTCTTAGAGTTGAAGACTTGAGAAATCCAACTTTGTTAAAGGAGAAAAGGGCCTGTATTGACTCAGGTAACTGAGAAACCCAGGAGTGAAGCTAGCATTAGGGATAGTTGAACAAAAACATGTCACCAGGACATGTTGCCCTCAGCTCCTTTCTGTTGACATCCTTCTCATTAGGGTTTTCCCTGTGGGAATGATGTCAAGAATGTCAGAGTTTCTAGACCCCTCCAGGCTTACAACCTATCCAGTGAGGAGAGAATACTTCTCTACTTCCAGCAAAAATTTAGAATTGAAACTCATTGTCTCTGATCAATCAGTCTGAGTCACATGTCCACCTCTGAAGCGGGAGAGGTCAACACCACCCAAACCATTGGGTTGATAGTGGGTAGAAGTTGTTTCTCAGGAGAAAGGTTGTAGAAAATAGACCTTGGACAGATAAAAAGCAGCAAGATTCCACCATGGAATGAAAGCCTCCTTCCTCCCCCATAAAGTTAACCTAACTTTTTTCAGAGTAAACCAAATTTACTGGTCAACAAACTTTTCAGATTAAAAAAAAAAAAAAAAGAAATGTAAGCCATTTAGGTAATACAGATGCCTTTTGTTAACTTCTAAGCTATGTTACCATTTTTCAGGGCTCTTATGTTCTTATTTAACTTTGGAGGTTGAACAGGCTGTTAATGATTACATTTTTCAGATGAGGAAACTAATGTAAGGAAAGGTTCAGTGACCTACAAGTAGTTCTACAACCAGAGCCAGATGGCAGCAGATTCCAGTCTGGGACCCTGTTTTCCTGATTCCTAATCAACTGGGCCTTTTTTTTTTCTTTCTTTCTTTCTTTTTTATAACACTAACAGAGGATTCCACAGAAATTGCAAATTACATTTCATAAACCAAATTAAGTACATCACTGTTGTGCTGTGTTTGGGTTTCCTAACATCTCTTACATGTGGCATTGTCCCCTGTTCCCATTTTTTACTCAATTGGAGACATACTGGTCTGGTGTTTGGGCCTGGAATGAGGAAAGGAGAGTGGGAGGGAGATAAGTGGTCTCCCATTCTCTCCCACTCCCTGATTCTGGCACGCCACTGAGCCAGCCGTCTCCCCACACACATACTCTTGGTCTGGGTCTGAATGCCCCACATTCCCAAGTCCAGAATGTCATGCATCTGCATCGTGTCTGTTGCACAAGACAGCGACCACAACACCAGCCCTGGAAGAGAAGCTTCTGGCTCTCGTTGGTCACCTTCAGCGGATTCATTTCCTAAAATGAAAGGCAGGCACATATGAATAATAAAAAAAAAAAAAAAAAAGAAAGGCAGCAGGACCCGAAACTTATTCTTACTGGGATGGCAATGACCTCTAAAGTCGATGCTTGAAAAATGGTGAAGGAGATACCATCAATCTGCTTGGTGGTAGAAGCTAGGGTGCTGTAAGGTGCCTGGAAAGCTGGTGACTTTAAGCAGCCCCTGTAGGCAAACAATGCTTGGTGCTACCAGCCCCAAAGCCATTTCCACCTTTGGAGTTTTCAGTTCTGTGAGTGGATAGAGTCTCTCTTGAACTTCAATAAACTCAAGTTGCATTTCTGATGTTTATATCTACAAAAGTCCTAACTGATATCAATACTCAAGGGTTCTCTCAATATGAAAATATAGTCAATTGCTATTATCTAGAGTCACAAGAGGGGGGGATGCTTTTCAGATAAGTGTGATTCTGCTTTCCCCACTTACAGCTCTTCCTCTCTCAACGTTTGTTCTTATCTAATTTTTTAATTTAATTTTTAATTAAAAAAATTTTTAATTTAATTTTAAAAATGAATAATATATTCATGATTCAAAAATCGAAGCAACATCAAGTGGTATTCTGTGAAAAGCCATTTTGCTTTCCTCTACCCACATTTACTCAATTCACTCCTCAACTCACACACAGCCACATTTAACAGATTTTTTGATCTACAGAGGATCTCACTGTGCAGCTGAGTTTGGAAAACTGGGTGAACTGTCTCATTGCCGTTGTGAAAGGCCAGGTCCTGGTTGAATTCTGGGCATTTAAGACTTGGGGATTCGGTAGTAGAAGATTTGAATGGCAGTTATGTTCTTTGGTAGGAGTTTTTAGATCAGTTCTCCTACACCCATAGCCTCTGAGTGGTCAAGGAGTCTCTGGACAATGGGGCTGGGGTTGGGGACTTTCAGGATTATTTGGGCTTTGGAGGCTATTGAATGGTGATATCTTAGGACCTCAACTCCTAGCATCTTTGCTTCTGGGTGATGTAGTAAGATGGACTGGGAGCTGTTTTCTGTTCACAAAGAAGTATCTGCTCTGAAATTCCTAAGGGAGCAGTCATGGAGGGACCAGGAGAGAGACTAGGCTGCCACCAGGCTGCCAGCCCAAAAGAAATCCTCAGCATGCACTTTAAAAATATAGTTTTAACTTTTTTTTTTTTTAAGGCATGGTCTTACTATGTAGCCCAGGCTGATCTCAAACTCTTAATCCTCCAGCTTCAGCCCTAAAGTACTGGAGTTACAGATATGCACCACCAAAAATGGCTTAACTTGTATTTTATTGTAGTAAAATACACACAACATTAAGTTGGGAGTGATGATGCACACCTGTAACCCTAGCACTTGGGAAGCTGAAGCCAGGGAATCGAGAGTTTGGGGCCAACCTGGGCTGCATAGTGAGACCCTGTCTCAAACAAAAATACATGTAACATTAAATTTATCACATTAGCCATTTTAAGTGTAAAGTTCACTGATATTTAATATTTATAATGTTGTATAATCATTGCTAATTATCCATCACCATAACTCTCTTCTTGTTGGAAAGCTGAAACTCTGTATCGATTAAATAATCATTTTCCATTCTTTCCCATTTCCCTAAAGCCCCTGGAAACCACCATTCTGCTTCCTGTCTATGATTTTGCCTAAGCACCTTATATAAGTGGAATCATAAAATAATTGTCTTTTTGTAACTGGCGTATTTTGCTCAGCACATGTCCTAAAGGTTCATCCATGTCGTAATACATGACAGGTTTCCTCTATTGTTAAATAATTAGCTCATTGTACATATATACCATATTTGCTTAGTCATTCATCTTGTCAGTGGACACTTTGGTTGCTTCCATATTTCAGCGATCATGTGCAATGCTGCTATGAACACGGGTGTACAAATAGTTCTTTTGGCTACATACTCAGAAATGGAATTGCTCTATCATATGGTAATTTTTCAGGTGCCTCCATACTGTTTTCTATAATGACTGTACCTTTTCCATTCTCACTAGTCATGTTCAAGTTTTCAATTTCCTCAGTGCTCACTAACATTTGTTATTTTCTTTTTTGGTGGCTTTTGTGATAGTAGCCTAATGGGTGTGAGGTGTTATCTCATTGTAGTTTTGACTTACATTTTTCTAATGACTCAAGGTGTTGACTATTTTTTTCCTGGTGCTTATTGGCCATTTGTATATCTTTTTTTGGAAAAATGTCTGTTCAAGTCTTTTGCTCAACATTCACTTTTGTCATATGTCCAGGTTTCACATCCATCCTACAACATGCAATATACAGTCTTCCCTGAACCTGAAGTGGCAGCAGCACTCAAGGTCCTGGGTTTCAGCTATTTTATTTTGCCTCTCATCAGGCTACTATTAGAACCAATAACAGGAAAGCCTAGAAGACATATTTCACCTTCATTAACAATCCTTCTGTCAGGGTCAGTCCAGAGTAGCAAGTCCCGGGTACCACCCAAGACATCTGATTTAAGGCGAAGAGTGATGCATTTAGAGTTGGCCAGCAATTTGACAGCTGCTAACATAACCTTTAACACGTGTATTAAAATGAATACTGAGCTGGGTCAGTCTTTCATTTCCTCTTAATACTTAAAAAGCCGTAGTTTTGTTTTCAAGTTCCCTCAAAGGCTCTAATGGGTGAATTTATTCTTCTGCTTGACTGCATTTGGAACTCTTAAATAAGAGCCACCTTGAAATTGAAACTGGGAAAATCCCAGGTCTCTGGCCAAGAGAAGAAGCAAAGGTATGTCTCCTGAGGTTTATTAAGTAATTACCTAGTTGTTGACATGTTGCAGGGGTGGGGGAGGCTGATGTGTTGGCAAGTATCAATAGGATTAGTAAGAATCTTGGGTCACCAGGCTTAGAAATGAGGTAGAATATTTTGCTGTCCCCTGGGCTTTGGCTCAGAACTGTCGACTCAAATAACCAGGCCTAGATGTGGCACATCACCATATTGACTGTCTAAAGGACCATGGGCAACTGTGATCCATCCTGAAGATACTCAGAAGTCACTGTTTGTTTGGAGCAGTCACAGCAATGACATGAAGGGAAGAAAATGGGGAGTGAGGAACAAAGGCCAGAAATAATGAGCCTCTGACACCCCATTTGCAGTTAGCTTGAATAGCAAATAAGTCAGGTTTCCTAATACAGTAAATTGAATTCTGAGCCTTTGGAAGGATGCTCTTATTTGGTGATGCTGTCCATCAGCGTCCCAAACATTGACCATTTGTGTGCCTCCTACAATTTCTTGTACAACTTCTGCGCAATGCAATTAATTCTTTGTAATGACTTTACCTTTAATATTTTTATTGTAAAAACCAGAAATTTCTCTGGCTTCTTTGTCTCCTGGATTGCATAGCTGGGTCAGCGGTGTTACCATACAGTGGGTCGTCAGGGGCAGAAACCTGAGAACATCCCAGAGTTCTCATTCTGGGCCCCTCTCCCCCGTGGTCTATTAACTTGATCTCCTGTGTACAGAGTGAACAGATAATTATGATGTAATCCAGGGCATTTTAGGGAATGAAAAGACACTTTAAATAGTCATACCCAGGGTAAATGGTCCATAGCAAATGGGGATGTATGGTCCACCCATGTATAAGTTTGTTTTGTTCTGTTTTTGCAGTTTTGGGGATTGAACCCTAGGACCTCCTGCTTGCTAGACAAGCACTCTGCCACTTGCATATGCTCTTGAATCCTCTTCCTCCTCTCCATTCCAGCCATCACTGCCTTATAATTATTTGCATAGACTATTATCATAGCTTGCTAATGTGTCATTTACTTCAGTCCTGATTCTTTCCTACCTATCTTGTACACTGCATCTGACATTTGATGTTATCACATTCTTACCTAAAATCCTTCAGTGGTTGCCCATACTTTATGATAAATTTCAAATTCCTTACTATGGCTCATGAGGTTCTTCCCAAATCTGGCTCCTTTGTGAACTCATTTGTTCATTTATTGAGTGGTGCTGTGGGCCAGGTCAGTTCTAGGGGCTGAGAACACAATGACACTCTTGAGGTGGAGTAGAAAAGCAGGGAGGACACACTGCAGTAAACTTTTGTCCTGGTGAAGCACTGCATGCTATGACTTTAGTACTCAAGGTGGGATCTGGGGACCAGCCCTAGAAGCATCACCTAGGAGCATGATAGAAATTGTGGGGTTCTAAACCAGACTCACGAAATCTGCGTCTGCATTTTCACAGCATGCATAGGTGATTGGAGCGGATGTTTGGTTTTGAAGCCCTGGTCTATGATACAACACTAGTTGAAGCACTTGATTCAGATCCCCAGGGATGGTCATGCCAGGCAGGTGACTTACAGGAGGAAGAGTTTGCAAAATGAAGGTGAAGTGGGAACAGGTGCAGTTCATGGAGGAAGGGACTGGCAAATGCTGGGGCACAGAGTCAAAAGAGAATATTTTTGGGGGGTGGGGTTACAAGTTTTATATTTGGGGAACCCCAGAGATAGCATTAAATCAAAGAAAAAGCTAGATCAAACTCTGCATCTCCATCTCTTCTACAGCTCATCTGAAACAGAGTGATGAACAAATACTTTGAATCACAGAAATGAAAAGCAGAATAGAGGTTATCAGAGCTGGGGGCAGAGGGAGACAGTTATTATCTGATGGGTAAGAGCTTCTGCTTCATATGATGAAAAAGTTCTTGAATTGGATAGTAATGATGGCAGCACATTTTGAACGCTACTGAATCATACATTTAAAATGGTTGAAGTGGTAACTTTTGTTGTATAAATTTTACCCTAATTTTTTCTAAAAAAATTAAGTACTTTGGAGTCAAAGAAGACCTGATTTTCAAGTTCCAGTTCTCTCACTGCCTTGCTGTGACACCCTAGGCAAGACAGGTAACCCCTCGGAGCCTCAGTGTTCTCATCTATGAATTGATTGATGATGGTACCTTCCTCAAAGACTTGTCTTGAGGAGTCATTGGAGCAGTGCTGCTAATGCACCTGGGAGCTTGTTGGGTGATCAATATACCCAGGAAAGTTGAAAAGCCCAGCTTCAGCACAATGCCTTGCATGGCCAGAGCTCACTATGTTATAAACTCTTCTTTGACTCCACACCCTTAACTGTCTTCTCCTCCTATAACTGGGGTTTTCAACCCTGGATGCACATTAGACTCTCCAGGAGAGCTTGTAAAACCCCAGTGCACAGAGCAATTAAATCAGAATCTCAGTTGATGACGTGGAAGTACAATTACTCAAGGCGATTTCATTGGGCAGCTGCAGCTGAGAAATCCTGCTCTAGAGCAGTGGAGTGGTTCACAAACTTGAGTGTGCATCACAACCACTTGGTGGGCTTGGTAGAATACAAGTTCTGGGCTCCAATCCTGGAGTTTCTAGTTTAGTAGATATGAAACAGCGCTCCTGCTTTATTCCACCATCATTCTCGTCATCCTTTCCTTTTTTTGTGGTCTGTAATGTCCTACCCATTTCCCAGTAACCTCTTCCAGATCCACTATTGAAGATTTTCTTGAAAACATTTGCTAGTAGTCTTCTTTATGCTAATGGATTCAATATTCTCAAATCAATATGCTTTAGATACAGTTTATCACTTCTCAAAATTCTAATCTTTGAATTCAGAGCCATTACTCTTTGGGTTTTCCTCATTTCTTTTTCCTTCTCTTTCCTCCACCTGGAAGTAAGAACCATTCTTGGTCATGACCATCTCCTTGGGTTCCTATATTCATCCTTTAGAAAGAGCACTCTTAGGTAGGAGATAGACGTGAGTTTATATCTTTACTCAGGCAATTTACTCAAACTCTGAGCTTCATTCTACTGATAAGTCAAGGGTGGTGATAATGGTGACCCTACATATTTCCCTGCTGTAACGCTCAACTATTGCTTTATAAAGTTTCTCCTTTAAAAACATGATATATTTTTTGGTTTTTTGGTGGTACTGGGGTTTGAAATCAGGATTTCATGCTTGTTAGGCAGGTGTTCTACCATTTGAGCCCTTTTTTGTGTTGGTTATTTTCAAGATAGGTCTAGGCTGGCTTTGAACTATAATCCTCCTGATCTCTGCCCCCTGAATAGATAGGATTATAGGAATAAGGCATAAGTGCCCAGCAAGAACATGGTACAATCTTGACCTCACAGAGAACTCCAGGGATTGTTGGGTTTGGGCCATGGGATACAGAAGGCCAAACTGGGAATACCAAAAACAGCATGGAGCAATAAAGCCAGGGTTTACCAAGAGGCAAAGCTGTGGTCCCAAGAACTTTCCAGGAGGCCTGGACAAGACATGAAGGTGATGAATGGAATAAGACAATAGGAACAGACCAATAGATTCCCAGAGGCTACATTAAAATGTGAGCATGCACAGACAGGGTGTTATTCACAATTTGAGGATGGCTATGGACTGATCCCAGAGGAAACCCACAAGGGATTTCAACCCTGACAGCTGGAATTCAGTCAGTCTGGCAAGAAACAAAGTGATAAGGAACCTGTTACACTTTGCGCCATTTATTATAGTCGTGTGCAAAACATGACCGTGGGGTGTTCAACAGAGCTCTCATTACAAGATAAGTTCTCCGAGTGCTGTTTCCCATCCATGTTATTCAGCAGGATGGCTCACATGTTGAAATCTGAAACTCCTTGGGTGAAAAATCCCTCTGCAGAGCATACCAGATGTTGCTTGTGTAGCTCCCCAAGCCCAGAAAGATGAGTTAATCTTTGAAGGGAATTATTTTGAACTTGCATCAAACTCAGAGGCTTTGATCCAACAGGCCATGGCAATTAAAAACAAGGCTATCAGAAGAGCTGTGGGTGGTAGTCCTTTCTCTGAACAAGGAACAGGCCACTGGCTGAAGGCTGCATTCCAGAACGCCTCCAGATGCAAAGGACCCCACTTGGTGTGATGTTGTGAAAATACTGCACTTTAACCACATGTAGTCATAAATAAAACTTCCCCACCCTGCAAAGAGCCTGCACAAATATCACCCTAAAATGCTTCTTCTAACTGCTCCTTGCTGACCTCATTTACCTGGAGCCTTCTTTCTTCATCACACATAGTACACAGTTTGCCGTTTGTTCCTTTTCTAAGTGTATCGTTTTCATTCTCCACTTACATGGTACATTTCTAAATCAGGTATACTTTCTACTTCTTTGTATCTCTGAATGCTCAGCCCTCTAAGAGGTAATTTAAAAAAAGATCCATACTCCTCTTTGCATCCCTAAAATCTAATGTAATCCCTGGCATATACCAGACATTCAGTAAATGAGTAGGTACTTATTAAATGGATGAAATTGTTGGTTGGTAGTTAAGTTGAATTCATATGAAAAACATAAGGGAAGAATGTAACAAGCATCTCAACCCCTTTCTTCCAGAAGTTTCTCCTCCCTGGACCCCATCTTTGTGGCTCCTACAGGAACAGCCTTATTGTTTCATGACTGTAGAGTTGACCTGACTTAAATTGCTGTAGTGAATCCTTTCCTGGGATTTTTTTTTTTTTTTTTGTCTTTAAAAGTTATCCCATCGTACTAGTAAATTTAAGAACTGTTGGCTCCCATGTTTTTCACCACTTGGAGAAAACTGATCTCTAGCTAGTGCAAAGAATGAAGCTAAAAAAGGTGAGTGGAGCCACAGAGACAAGAAGGGGACAATTCTGATGGTGTTCATATCCCTGGTTCCAGTTGTTCTCAAGCCCTAGGCTCATTCCTGTCTTTGGTTTTTACTGTCATCACATCATCCCTTATAGTCTCCCTCCCCTTTTGCTTAAATGGATTTGAGTAGGTCTCTGTCCCTTGTAACCACGCAAGTCCTAACTAACAGGGAAGTGCCTGCTGCATGGAAGACACTCAATAAAAAAGAATGGATGAATAAAATCTCATTATGCCAAGTTATGAAGTTTTGCAAACAGGAAATTTTCAAAACTTACCACCCTTATTTGTGGTTTTAATAAGGACCTCTTTGATATCCCTTCCAGAGCTAGTGTAGTACTGGATATAGAAGAGAGACACAGTGTGCCTGGATGCTACAGTTTCTGGTAGGTTGACTATTTTTCATTTTCAATGACTTTTTCTGCATGTGCATTTGTTGGGAAGCTCAGACGCTTGGGCTGCAATGCTCTCTGTGCGTTATTGGAAACATTCACAAGTATTTTCTAAAGTGCACAAAGGGTGATGGACTCTGAACAACACCATGGACTTAACACCACAGGATTGTCTTCACGTGCAAGGGCTATGGCAAAGGGCCTGTGACTAGCTCCCTGGTGGAGAACATGATTCTGGAGACTGAATGGTGTCCACATTTTCTGACCTTCATATTCAGACACGTGGCCCAGTGCATGTGTGAGAGCTTATGGGAACAATGGGACAGCATATTTGATGTTGGGTGACCAGCTCAGATCTCTGGTTACCATATTTATAGAACTTAATCTTAAGCATCAAATTCTCCACACAGGCTGGTTTACTTATTGCCACCCAAATAGGCCACATTGATTTTATCCTTGGCACATTTACTCGCAAAATCCCTGGAGTTGGATAGCTCTCCCTCATATCCTACTTATCCTCCAGATCCACCTAGCCTACCTCCTCCATCCAAACCAACTGTTCTATATAACTATTTCATAATTCATGCTAAGAATGGCAAACACATGCCCTATAACCACCTATCTACACTCCATATTCCTGTGACACATATGGCTAATAGATATTGGTGCTCTTCCTCTCTGTAGTTGGCAATCCTTGCTTGGAATTTTGTCCTCCTCCTCTTCCTTTTTTGAAACAGGGTCTTGCTATTATAGGCATTGGCCACCACACCTGGCTTGGTATTCTTAACATAAGAATTTAAATGGAGCCAAGCAAAGTGCTTCACACCTCTAATCTCAGTACTGGGGATGGGCAGTAACCTGAGGTAAGAGGATTACAAGGTTGGTAGCTACTGAAAGCTGAGTGGAGTTGGCAAGTGACATGAAACTTAGTTGCTATCTCTCTTCTGTTCACTTCTATTGTCATTTAAAGTTTCAAAGATTATCTGCTATCTCCTCCAGCGGGCCTATTAAGTCCTGGAGAGTAGGGATCAAACCCTCAGTGATCAAAACATTAACAATGGCTGGGCAATATTTACTGAATACCTTCATGTGCCAACCATTTTACGCACATTGTCTAATTAAATCTTCCACACAGTCCTGCGAAGGAGGTATTATCCCCATTTTATAGATGAGGAGCCTGAGTCTTAAAGATGTTAAGTAACTTGTCCGGAATGTAGCAGAACCAGAACTCGAGCCTTCAAACCTTTGCTCTTGTCAAATACGGTGCGTTATCTTGTCCTCCTCTGTTTATAATTTGTGCTTAATCAGTATTTGTTGAACAGAGATGTTTTATAAAACAATGAGGTTTTTTCTTCCAGAAGAGTTAATCAGAATTTGTTGAACAGAGACTTTTTATACCATAATGAAGTTTTTTTCAGAAGAGAAAATACCAGAAACAAAATCTCCACAAAGAGTTGGAACATCGTTGAAAGGGGTCTACTTGGCTTTCCCAGTGTCTTTGGCTGAAGGCCGTTCCCAATTCCACAGATAAACAAGCTTTATAAACATGGAAGTACTAAAGGTCAACTCTAAGAGGTGGAGGGGGGTGCATCCTAAGTGAGGAAGTCGCCTGCCAGGAACCCTTGCAGTGTCTCTCCTATCACCAACTCACTGGCACCAACTGGGCCTCAGTTTCCAAATTTGCATAATGATTCATTTGAACTCAATTAGCACTTCCTGAGTATGTTTCTTGGAGTATTGGCCCTATAAGAAATTTATATAAAAAGTGGTTCTGTTGTCAAGTGTGATTGGGAAACTGCAATTCCCCTTGGGAAAGTCACAGGGCTTATTAAATCCTCTGAGAAGGCCAGCAGGAAAGAACCTCTGTATTTAATGTTTACTTAATGCTTATTTAATCCAGCATCTCTTAATCCTCTCTGGTTTCACATGACAATGGCCATTAACTAATCCCACACGTGGTTTAAAAAAAAATTGGCTAACTATTTTCTAAGGACCCTTCCTCACATTCTATAAGTCTAGGAAAGAATAATGTAATTTGACTCTAAATTGGCCAACAGAGAATCGAAGGTGAAATCACAATTTTGAATTTTTGAGATTTGTCAGAAAAGTTGAAAGGGTTTTCAGATATCCAAATTCATCAGTTTCTAGGGCACGGTTAGCTTCCTGAAGTGGACAGTTGGGGGCGCTATGGGACTGCAGTATTGGACACTCCTCCACCAACTTGGAAGAAAGGGAAAACCCAAGTTGTAGCCAACCAGAGGAACTTGAGCAAATTCCTTTTCCAGCTGAATGGAAAGCTACTGAGCACAAACTGCTTTGCTTTTTGGACTTCTATCTCCTTTGGAGAACAAAAAAAAAGATAGAATCAGAAAACATCTTTTGCTCTTTTTCTTTAGAGACAGAAAAATCACGAACAAAGCTACTTTTCCCAGGCATTGTGGTACATGCCTACAATCCTAGCACCTGGGAGGCTGAGGCAGGAGAATTTCAAGTTTGAATCTAGCCTGGGCTATATAGTGAGACCCTGTCTCAAAAAAACCAAAAAATCTTTTCAACTGTTTGCCAATGACTGGTGCTTATTTTGGGAAAGTTACATGTGACAGTTGGAAGTTCTTGTTGAGCCTATGAGTTGAAGGGGAAAAAAATATACAAATGAGGAAAAGGACAAACTTCTTAAGTATCTAAATTCTTTTTAACTTCAAATTTTTCTTTGGACCTTGACTCTTCGATGATGTGGCAGGCTAGCAGAGGTCTGGGGACAGATTGGATGTACTAAATTTCACATCTTTGTCATGTGAAGTAGAATAAGGCAGGCTGCCTTCCCTACCCAAGTCAAACACAAGGGACTTATAGGATAACTTGTTCCGAGGTGATATTGTCAGGTTGAGACTTGTCAGAAAAGTTTAAAAGGATTTCAAAATAACCTTTTTATTTTATTTTATTTTATTCCTCTCTATATTCCCCCTTGTCATAACAAGAGGCTTGTCATAACTTGGTTCTGTCACCAGTACTGCCCCTACATAGAGCCCCCACTTAGGAAAGAAGATTTAATACACACTTGTAAAATCTTTTTCTCAATAGAAAATGTAAACAAGGTTCAGAAGGACAGCCCAAGAAGGACAGACACCAAGAGAGGCTGGAGACATCTCTTTCTGTCTATAGAAATTCTGTGCATGGCTGGTTCAGAGAAACTTTGAACCTGGACAATCTTCAGCATTCATCTAAATTTATCCTTTCATTGCATATACAAGGGGACCAGGGTCTCCAAGTAAGGCAGCAGGTATCAGTGGCTGAACTTTTAGCCACTTGTTCCCAAAGCAGTACCTCTCCATTGTCCCGGGATAGACCTAGTTCCAGTGCCCTAGGACATTTCAGGTGCTCATCTCTGTTGGTAGCAAGGACACAAGCAATGGCCATACCCCATGAGGATGCTACCACCACGCGGAGCATATTGTTTTTGACGATGCCATTCTTGTCCCAATGATAACCCTGGAGAAAATGAAGTATGAGGAGGATGAGGGATTTATTGGACCAATAAACAAAGCCCGGTTTTTCTGTCTGCTTCCTAATCAGTCTCTACCACTCACCTCTCTTAAGTAACGCTAGGAAGGGCTTGGAAGCTTCAAACGAAGCAGTTTAAACTCTTGGAAAGTTTCTAGTGCTTTAGAATTCCAGGAAGTGTTGAATCATAGAGTCACTGAGTAGGAAAAAGATAAAATGAATATTTGTTGAACACTTCCCATATAATTGGATATATTTTACTTCAACTTTATGGTCACTCTAAGTGGAAGAAATACTGTGATTTCCTTTTTTGTAGAGATGGAAACTAAAGACCAAAGTAGATAGGAAATTAGCCAAAGTCTGTGAACTAGTAAGCTAGGATTAGAACTCAGGACTATGTTGATGAAGAAATCACTGCTGAAAACCATGACATCTACTTTTTGTCCTCACTTCCTGTTTCCTATTGGAGGAAGCTCAATCTATGTAAGATTTTTGTTTCTCTCATTCTTCCTTTAAATTCTCATTTGATGGCAACATTCTATAACTGCTTTTGTGACTGTCTTTCAGAGCTATTGGAGAGAGCAAGTTCTTCCTAGCATCTAACTTAAGTCCTCTCTGCTGCACTGGAAGCCACTGGCCCTGCCCTCAGGGACACATGGAAAATGGCTGCAACACTCCCAGCAGCAGCAGCCTCCTGGTTCTGGTTCCAAACTGCTTCTGTTAAAAGAATTGCCAATTCAAAACACATGCGCTGTTTTCAAGCTTGGCCTCACCCCAGATGCTTAACTGTTCTGTAAGCCCCTTTCAGGGTGAGCCTGAATATCACTCAGAATCAGGCCCCATGATCTAGGTTGCAATCAAGATGGCTCAAGGCTTGTCTTCCACTCCCACTCCTGAGCCAAGCCCTGGTCAGATCCTCTTTTTTTCAAAGCAGATTATAGACCTGACATTCTATGTAAACAAATAATATTCCCACTTGAGCTCTGTCAGGCATGAGAAAACAAAATTTCTTACATGGGGATTTAGGCATTTTCTATGATTCTTTCCTATTAGAAAAATCTCGTCCTTTGCAAACATGTACATATACACTATGGTAAAGAAACACACTGCAAAACAGTCCAATGATTTGCATTTAAGGACAAGTGAAAAAGGCCAGGTGTGGTGGTACATTGTCATCAGAACACCCAGGAAGCTGAGGCAGGAGGATTGCAAGTTTAAGGCTAACCTAGGCTAAAGAGAGAGCCTGTCTAAAAAAACAATGAAAAAAGAGGGGAGAGGTAACAAGAGGCTGAATAAAAGAGCAGGGCCTGGGTGATAACGGCTTATCAAGATCTTACATTTTGCTAATCTTTGGGCTCATCAGGTACCAAGAGAAGGCAGGGCTATGCCCTGAAACCCATCAGTCACAACCACTGGCTAGCACTCTGAAGCCTTGTCACTGGCACTCCTGAAATACAATTTAGTTGTTCACCTTGGTGATGGACTTTAAACAGGTGCCAGTTGGGGACCAGGTTAAAATGGAAAATGTGGATTCGGATACATGTCTCTACAGAGTGAAGAAAGAGGAGGTGGGTGGGCGGACCCCATGACAGACCACAGGCTCTAAGTGGCTTTTGGCTGGCTTCTCTGAACCCTGGGAGGAGCCAGGATGCCAACCACTGGAGGGTTACTTCATGTTTTCCTAAACTCTTCTCCATACACTATTTCCCTGGAAACAATAAGACAGTGACAAAAGGTTGCTCTGGTTTGTTTTTCTAATGAGGAAAATGGGACCCAGAATACTCTGTGATATTTAGTAGGATAAGATGAAGTCTTAGAATCTATCTTTTCACAGGGGTGCCAGGTGATTCTCATGTTCAAACACTAAGTTCAGGGTGACGGGTAACATGAGAGGGGCACGGGTAACATGAGAGGGGCACACCTACAGTGGCAGATGAATCATGAGATCATGAACTCCATAATGACTTTCACATATGTTTGTCGTCGTCACCGCTGTAGTTCTGTACTTGGAACACTGTAGGTGTTCAATATATATATTTGATAAAAGAATGAAGACAACTCTTAGATAGCCAAACTTCTTGGACTCTACTTCCTGTAGTGTCATGGTATAATACTAAAAAGGCTCACATTTACATGCTTATTGAGTATTACTTATTACATGAGTGCTTGGCTTAGCACTCATAAGGCGGGGGACAGGTACAATTAACACCTTTATTTTGGTAAAAGTGTCCAAGGACTACTGTGTGAATGATCCCTTAATGAATTTTGCAATAGATGAATTTGTGCAGATGGCAATGGGTGACCACAGAACATTATGGGATGGTGGCAATATAAGGACATAGCACCATCATGTTAGCAGCCTCAGAGTGTTTGTCTGTTCAGCAGAAAAACCCATGTCCTCTCTCCAAAGGGCCTGTTTTACTATGATATAAAAATCAGCACATGGACATTTCCATGTTAGATTTTTTCTTGAAAATCAGCAACTCCCTTTTGCAGATACAGAAATCGAGGTTGAATGACTTGCCCCAGGTCACCACACATCACAAGTGTTAGAAACTTGATAATTATACTCTCTTGATTCTGACACAGGGATTGCCAGTAGATTTACCATAGCTCAGATCATTCCCTGGGAAGCAGTGAAAGATCCACTGGATGACAGTTAACCTAACCCACAGATGTGAGTCCTGTCACTGGACACCAATGTTATAGAAAAGTTCCACTCTGCTTCATAGATGATTTGCTCATATTGAAATGCCAAGCTAGCGTGGTGGAGAGGAATATATATTGACCTTGAATGTTTACTTTCCTCTTGAGCACACATCTGTTTTTGTTAGTGGGTTGAAGGCCATCAGTGGGCTCTGGGAGCAGACGTTCCTGATGGTGGAATTCTCTCCCGCCTGTGAGGTTTCATCTTCCCTCAGGCTGCAGAGCAATTCAGTTGGCCATTTATACAGGGCCCTGCCAAGACCACAGGCTTCTGAGCTCTTCTGTTCCCTCAAAAGAGGCCCTGTTTCTTCACAGCTGAAGTTGAACCTTAAGGAGACATGAAACTTTCTAGTTGGATATCTATATAACAAAAGGACTCCAAGTAGTCTTGGAAGAGTAAGACAGCTCTAAAATCCCCTCTCTGGTCCAGTGACAAATTCAAAGCCCAAGGGCAGAGTCCTTACCTGATCTGCTTCCTCAGGGGCCCCATTTCTCTGCCCATTTTAACTTCCACTGCCCCAGCTCTGGGAGAATTTCCATTTCCTTTCTCTGTTGTAGACAACAGCACCTGCAGAGTGCACTGGTACAAGGTGCTTCACCATAAGTTTGGCATCAGCAGCCTTCATGTCATTTCTCACAAGTTCTTCCCTCATCTGTGATACAGACAAGCTGGCCCCTGCACCTCTTGGCTGCTGTGACACTGGGCAGGTAGGACAGTAATAGCCAGTCAGCGGGTTTCACAAGGACTTGGTGTTTTACTCAGCTCCTTGTCCTGAGAAGAGAATTGAAGACAAGTCTATATGCTCCTTGGGGATAAGCAACTGTGACTTATTCATTTTTTGACTTTGCCCACCATCCCAAGGATGAAAACTCAGCTGGACCTCTAACAATAGATAGAAGCAAAGCTTTTTCAAAGAGCAGTGTATGAAAATGTCATGGAAGTGGGAGGTGGGAATGCAGAGGGCCTTGGTAGGATGTTCACAAAGTGTGTTCATAGTCTGACTTAGTTATATTTTATCCCAATAAGAATGTTGTGCTGGAAAAAAAAATTTGATATTTTTCCAGTGCTGGGGGTTGAACCCAGGGCCTTGCAATGTTAGGCAAGCACTCTACTGCTGAGCTAATCTCAGCCCCACCCTTTTTTTTATTACAAAAGAAATATGATTACTCATGTTCAATATTTCCATATCTTATCTTAGACCCTTAGTATTTATATCACACTTCTAATAGTTAAAACTGTCTGCTCATGTCTTTGGGAGAAGCCTTTATTTTGGCAGTACTGGGGTTAAAACTCAGGGCCTTACGTTTGCTAGGCAGGCACTCTACCACTTGAGCCACACTTCCAGCCCAAAGGAAGAAGCATTCTGGAATATACTTAACCTCCAGCTCCCTCAGTCTCTTCCCCTCCCCTCCTCATGTCCCCCATGCCACACTTAAACTTCCCCAAGTTACAACCATGCCAAGTGCAGGGAGCTAGAGATCTGCTTCTCATCTTCCTATGGTGCTGACAGGTGATATCAGGCAAGTAACAGAAGGCTAAAGATTTGAGCAGGAAGGGGACCAGTGTCCCTGAAGTCGATAGACTTTAGTAAGGTATACCTAAGTGTCAGAACCAGACACTGCCTCAAGGCTCTGAGAAACAAGTGAAGTTTCCCCTGTGTATAGTTTTCTCTTGTCTAGATGGGTCCCCCACCTTCACACCACCCATGCTGGGCTCCAGGTTTCCCACCATCTGAGGGAGGGAAAGGAAACTGGGTATTGAGCTTCCTGCCAATTTTGTCCTATGGGACACTCAAGTTGGATTACATCGAATATAGAAAAATAAAGTAATATTCATCATATACACTCTGAGTATTGTGTAAGAATTCTGAACTGTTACCAACTTCAATTTGCAAAGAAATTAAAATTTAATGAAAAACATTTCCCGGTGGATTAGCAAAGATGTTTTTAAAGGCTTACACTCAATGTTTATGAGTGAGGATGTAGTGACTTGGTCAGGTTTGCACATTTTTATCATATAGATTATGTGTAATACATAATATATATCTATATGTCTACATATAATGAATGGGTACAAGCATGAGTGTGTGTGTGTGTGTGTGTGTGATATTGATGCAATCTTTTTAACACTTAATTGGGTGAGTACTAAGAGGCTTAAATTTTGATTTGGTAATTCTTCCACCAGTCTATTGTTATACTGCAAGTTTCCATTACGATGTAATAATGAGAAACTTGGATAAAAATGTACACAGATGTTTATAGGAGTGTTATTTATAGTTGTAACAAATGCAATGTCACACATTTGGTGACAATGTGATTCTAATAATGTGAAAATTATTAAGTGAATGATAGTACATCCATAAGATTTAACATTGAGGTAGTCACTAGGGCTCTTCAAAACATCACGGCTCCCTCACAGAGTATATCAGAGATAAACATGCTTATAAGTCAGTTCTTACTGCATAATAACCCCCAACACTCAAACACTCTGAAAGTCTCTGGATTGCCAGCATGGTTCTTGTGGTCTGGGCTGGCTCAGCTGGAGCAGGGTGCTTGAGGATGGCCTTATGTATCTGAGACAGCTCTGCCTCTCTGTCCATGTAGTCTCTCATCCTCTAGGCCAATCTTGCTGTTCTAAAAGCCTTAAGAGAGAAGAGTGATGATGCACAAACATATGTCAAGCCTCTGCCTATGTTACATTTGCTAATGTCCCATTAGCCAAAGTAAGTCACATGACCCAGTTCAGTGTCAAGGGATGGAGAAACAGAGTCAATCTCTTCATTAAAGAATCTGTAAACTATTGTGGTCACTAAAACAATCACACCTGAGAAGGCAGCTGCTCCATCTGTCTCTTTTCTGGAAGAGTCAAGATGAGCAGAGGTTCCATCCATTCTGGATGGGATGTGTAGATCATTGTGTGAAGTCATGCAACCAAGTTGACAATTTTTTGTTATTGTTATAGAACCTAATTTATCTGAACAAATACAGAAAGTATGCAGGCGCTAAAATGATATTTTTAAAAATTATGACTTATGTGGGAAAGAATTCAATATATAATTGTATATAAATAGGTAGCCTATAATGTAGGTATGTACATGTATTTATTTATTTATTTATTAGTGTATAAAAATTATACAGAGGGGATTCATCATGACATTTATATGTGATTCCAATATATATCTGTTTTATAATCCTAAATTTGCCAAAACAAGCACTTAACACATATACTGAAAGGAACGTGGATTTCAGGTAATTTTTGTTTTCTTCTTTCTGTAGTTTTGGCAGTTCTGGGATTTGAACTCAGGGCCTCATGCTTCCTAGGTAGGTGTTCTACCACTTGAGCCACTCCACCAGCACTTTTTTGTGTTGGTTATTTTCGAGATAGGGTCTTGTGAACTATTTCCCTGTGGTTGGCTTTGAACCATGATCCTATTGATCTCTGCCTCCTGAATAGCTAGGATTACAGGCGTGAGTCCTCAGTGTCGTGTCTTATAATGAGTTTTTATCATCTCGGTACATTATATATATTTTTTCCAATTGCTCCCTGTCCCTTCCTATGAGTATTATTCATCCCCACCCGTGGTCACATGATTTGCTATGCCTCCTGTGGGGAGGTTTTGTGTTTCCACCTCACTGGACTTAGGCCGGGCCATGTGACATCTTTGACTGGTGAAATGTCCATAACTGTGGCATTTTCCATGTTGGAACAGAAAGTTGAAGATGTACCTCTAGTTTGGGTCAGTTGTCTTGTTCTTTCTAAGACATGTCCTGCACAGGGGGTTTCACTCACCTTGAGTCCTGGAATAAAATGGCAGAATAGGGCCAGGTCCTGGTGCAAAATTCTGGCCTTCACCTCCACATGGTTTGATGATGAAATAAGCCATTGTTGTTATTAGACACTGAGATTTTAAGAGTTTTATTAACATAGAAAAACTAAGAAAATTACTTTTTTACTTAAAAAAACCACACCTGAATATATGGTATTCACTGACTTCAGATTCTAAGATTAGATTCTAGATTAGAATCTGCCATCAGATTCTAAGGTTTTCCTGAAGTAAACAAGTTCACAGATGCAAGGGTTGTCCAAATTCTCTTAGAAAGTAGTAGTGTATTTTCCCCATTTTCTGGAGATGTACCAGAAATTGTCACTTTTTAGGATTTGAGGATGGGTAAGAATATTCCAGGGAAAAATTCAGCACTGGTCAGGAGTGTGGCAAGATTCTGAAGTCATGAACCACTATAGGGTCCTTATTTTGAATTAAATTAATTTGTTAAATCTGACCAGGGATATTCTTAACCCACATACAACGTGCTGATCAATTACATACAACGTGCCATTTATATGAAGAAAATGCAGCTAATTTTTCTATGAATTACCTAATCTTCCTTAGAAGCTTCATCTTGATGAATAATAAAGAAATTAAAACCTGTACAGTCTTCTATACCAGCTAGCCTGTTAGTGCATGGGTTTGCTTACTATATTGCTCTGGCATTGGGTAGCTTGAACTCAGATCTATGGGCTAGTCTCATGCTGCTCCCTGGATATTCACCATCTTTGAAGAAGTGATTTTTCCTGTCTACCTGGTCACTATTTACTCTAGTAGCACCTTCTGTGGCCATAACACTCTAGGTTTTCTATAAATTCCATCAGGGTCTAGCGGCTTCCTAGTTAACTTGCTTCATCTTAGCTCTTTGGAGTCACACATGTCTTTTTTTATTTATTTTTATTTTATTCATATGTGCATACAATGTTTGGGTCATTTCTCCCCCCTTCCCCTACCTCCTCCCTTACCCCCCTTACCACTGCTCCCTCCCTTACCCCCCCTTACCCCTCGCTATCCAGCAGAAACTATTTTGCCCTTATCTCTAATTTTGTTGAAGAGAGAGTATAAGCAATAATAGGAAGGAACAAGGGTTTTTGCTAGTTGAGATAAGGATAGCTATACAGGGAGCTGACTCACATTAATTTCCTGTGTATGTGTGTTACCTTCTAGGTTAATTCTTTTTGATCTCACCTTTCCTCTAGCTCCTGGTCCCCTTTTCCTATTGGCCTCAGTTGCTTTTAAGGTATCTGCTTTAGTTTCTCTGCATTAAGGGCAACAAATGCTAGCTAATTTTTTAGGTGTCTTACCTATCCTCACCCCTCCCTTGTGTGTCTCACTTTTATCATGTGCTCAAAGTCCAATCTCATTGTTGTGTTTGCCCTTGATCTAATGTCCACATATGAGGGAGAACATGATTTTTGGTCTTTTGGGCCAGGCTAACCTCACTCAGAATGATGTTCTCCAATTCCATCCATTTACCAGCGAAAGACAACATTTCATTCTTCTTCATGGCTGCATAAAATTCCATTGTGTATAAATACCACATTTTCTTAATCCACTTGTCAGTGGTGGGGCATCTTGGCTGTTTCCATAACTTGGCTATTGTGAATAGTGCCGCAATAAACATGGGTGTGCAGGTGCCTCTGGAGTAACCTGTGTCACATTCTTTTGGGTGGATCCCCAAGAGTGGAGTCACACATTTCTTTTAAGACAGGATGGGATTCTCATTTTCTCCCCAGACCAGATGGTCTGCCCTGCAGGCCCCATTTTGCTAACCCTCTTCTGAACTTCCCAGCAGCAAAATCAGTTATCTTCCATGCCTTCACTGGGCCCCTGAGGGACTTCTAGACACTCTTGGTACCATTTGGATGGTTGTCCAGTGTGGCAGCCAGGCTGGTAAAGGGGGCAGTCTGGTTTTCATTCCAATTGCTGTCCTTTTACAAGAGAAGAGGATTTTTTGATTCCTCCACTGGATGTGAGTTGGAATTCCTGACCTTGGCCTTGGGTGCAGGTCATGAAAGAAAATGGACTACAACCCAAGGGTTGGAAGTAAGGGTTCTGTGGGCTCCTCAGGCCTGAGATTCTCTTTTCCTTTTTTGTGAGCCTTACTTGAGCCATGTATGGGAGCATCTGTTTTTCATTTCCCCAGCATAGAATGTGGGAGGCCAGATCACACAACATTCCCTCGTCATTCCCAAGATGCTTCTGAATTCCCTTCCTTGAAGTTTTTGCTCTCATCCATGATGAATTTCTTGAATGGCTCCCAGTATATGCCACACTACTTCCTACATCCAAGCCTTTGCCCACACTGCTGTCTCTGCCTACCCTGCCCTTTCAATGCCCATTTCCCTTGAAAAACTTCTCCTTATTCCCAAAGACACTGCCCAGGACTCTTCATCTACGATGCTCACTTCTTTCTTAGCACTTTGCATAATGGACTTCATCAAAGAGACCATTTATGTCTGTCTTCACCATAAGAACTGAAGTCCCTAAGAGGCAGAGGTCCCATCTGAAGAACTTTGTTCTGATGCCTGGCACAGAAAAAGTGTCAATGATTGTTGGTTTATTAAAATGAACTTTGAGTAACTCTGTGTGTGTGTGTGTGTGTGTGTGTGTGTGTGTAATCTCTGAACCATCACACCTGCAAACGAATCTATAATTATCTCTAAATGAAAATTTTAACATATATTTAAGAACCTTCAATAAACAGAGCCCATGTTCTCTGAAGTTCCATGATTGGAGGCCAGAGTCCACATTAAGTCTGAGGTCTGTATGAAGTGTTAACTTCAAAGTATTTGTAGTTGGCTACCCTATGCGACCAAGTTAAGGAAGATCTTGGGAGAAGTTGAGAACTGGGTAGCACATACAACTTATATTAAGTATAAAAAGGAAACCTGCAGGGAAGATCAGTTAGGAAAAATGGCCTCTTCTATGCTTTGAGAGTGAAATAATGTCTGTGTGAAATGGTGCTTCACCTGCAAAATCAAGCTAAGAGAGGAGGGTAGCCCAAACTTCCGTACCTGCTCTCCCCTTCAGCCCTGAACACTTGGGTAAAGTAGATCCTGAACACAGCTCCCAGACCTGAGTTTTCTGAAGCTTGCTCTTTCATATCCAAGGACCAACAGTCATGTTTTCATCCACTTGGGAATTTCTGCTCATATTGAAACATTAATTTTGGTGTAGTGAAAATTTAGAATTTTCTGTAACTTTTCATAAACAACTCAGGTAAGAGTGTGTGGTTCCTTCTCCACAAAATTAGTTCCATTTTAATGAATATCCCCTCTGTCCCAGGCTATTCAGGTTGCTATAACAATATATCATCAACTCAGCAGTTTATAAACAACAGAAACTTGTTTATCACAGTTCTGGAAACTGGATATCTAAGGTCAAAGTGCTGGCGGACTTGGTATCTGGGGAGGGCCTGCTCCCTGATATATAGCTGGTGCTTTCTCACTGTGTCCTCATATACGAGAAGGAACAAAGAACTTTTCTGAACCTCTTTTGTAAGGGCAGTAATCCCATTCATGAGGACTCTCCCTTCATAATTTAACCCCGACCCCACCCCCCAAGGGCTCATAACTATCATATTGGAGCTTGGATTTCAATATATGAATTTGGAGGAGGGGTGGTAAACATTCAGACCAGAGCATCATTCTTTATGGGTTTGTTCATTATGGAAGAGCTTATCAGGATAATGTCTGGTGGGGGCATCTTTTTCCCTTAGAGGGTAAAAGTGAAGGGTCCAGTGGCAGTTTTGTGTCACTTTGTGTGTCTGAAAGGAGTGGGCCTATCAGACTTTCTTTGCTGCACAGGAGGAAAATGCATCTTAGTTAAGATAACCATCTATGCATGTTCTCAGTACCTATTGCCTGGAGTGTAGGTAGAGTAACAGCTTACTAAAGTTCTAAAGTTGCCTTTTTTTTTCTTTTTTGGTGGGACTGCGGTTTGAACTCAGAGCCTTGGGCTTGCTAGGCAGGCACTCTACCACTTGAGCCATGCCAACAGTCCTTTTTTGTGATGGGTATTTTCAAGATAGGGTCTTATGAACTATTTGCTTGGGCTGGCTTTGAACTGCAATCTTCCTGATTTCTGCCTTCTGAGTAGCTACTCAGGATTACAGGCATGTTCTTCTTATGTCAGGGTCTGTAAGTGTATTTGCAAGTATTTTTATTGCCTTTGGTTTCTTTTCCACATGATCATGAACTCTTTATAAGCCTTGAGTTCTTCACACCTACCTGCATGCCAGTTTATCTGCTGGGGTCTGAGGCTGTCTTGCCAGCAAGTAGCACAGATATACATTTGACTGGTGACTTATAGCAGAAAGAGAAGTAAGGTTTACAGGAGAAGCTTCCATGTGGAGAGTTAGCAGAAGGCATTGGTACCCTAACTGCAATCATCTAACTGAAAGGTATGTGCTTGGTCAGCCAGGGATCATCACACCTTGGCAATGGCTCCAGGGGAAGGTCACTGCCCTTGTACTGGTCTGCGTGTTTATAGGAAAAGAATGTCAGCACATCTAGCACACTGTGTAATATCAGAAACTCCCTGGTGAGGAAGCAGCCTTCATCAAAGACAGATCCTCCAAAGATGAGCCTCAATCTGTTCTTCCATCAAGCTAATGGCTACACAGAGCAGCTCAGCCAGCTTCTTGTGATACTACCAACACAGCTGCTGGGATTTGCCTCTCCTCTGGCACCATGTAAGAAATTGGGTACTCAGTAAGTGTTGAATAAATAGAACCATCGCTGTTAGGAAGAAACTCATGTTTATTTCATTGAAATTTATTCTCCTCTTACAAGCTGGCTATGGTAAGGTCGCTTAGGAATGGATAGGCTGGGTGGGATCAGGGGGGTTTTCTGAGCCTGTCTTCTTCACACGGAAGGGAGTGGAGGATTAACTACCATGAGTTCGTTTTGTACCTGGATCTCTAGAATGGAAAACAAACAAACCTCTCTCCTGCTGGGTATATAAAGCAGCTGGACTGGCAGAGGTACAGAGCAACCTGGCTTGACCTGGCTTTCTGCCTCAGATCACAGTTTGGACAAAGTAGCTCCATGTGCCAAGTAGAGCTGCATGACTGTTTGTGGGAGGGTTTGGTTAGGTAAGGCAATCATGCTGTCCTACCCTCAACGTCAGGGAGTGTGGCAGCCATATATATGGTAACTGTTGAGTGCTCTTTTGGAGATAAATGTTTGAAACCAGGACTGTCCCACGAAGACAAACAATTGAGGATCTATCATAAAGGAGGGTTTCTTGTGAGCTCTGAAGGTCCCAGCCTCCACTGCAAGTTCTAAATCTGCTGCTCCTGTTGATCAACAGGGAATAGGATAAAGCCCCAGGTGACACCCAAGAGACAGAGTAGGTGGGAAGAGTCTGTATCCTAGGATAGCAGGCTTTTGCAGCCACGGCAACTAGTGACAGGCCTCGGAGGTGATGAAGGGAGTTGACTCTTTTGGGGTCAGAGATGTCAGTGCTCAGGTAGTGCGAGGGGTCCTTGCCACAGTGAAACCAACAACTAAACAGTGTTGAGCTGCTGAGGAAGAAGCTGCACTTCCTTCCGTGAACAGACCACAGGTGCGCAAGGCAAAGAATGCATTTCTGTGCATTGGGCAAGGCTTTTTTCCTCTGCTTCCTCCAGTGTGGGATAAGTCTGTGATCTCCTGGTGGTGACTGGACCCATGAAATAGCTTGGAGTGGTATAGCCCGAAACAGAACACAGTTAGGACAAACTCTAGAGTCCCCAAGCTTCACCATTATTCTGTTTTGTGTGAGCCTTGAATTTCTCAAAAAGTAATTTATGCAGCCAGGGTATCTTCCTTCAGTGAGTGCCATGTGGCAGGAATTGTGTTTATCTTCTTCACCACTGCGGTCCTATGCCTAGCACAGTGCTTGGCTCCACAGTAGGCCCTAGATACATCTTTCTGGAATGGAAATGAGGATGTGTATGTAGCAGAAAACCAGCAGTTTGCACTGAGTCTCTTTCCTGAAGTGAGCTATGAATCATATTTCCTTACCAGGTCAAGGGAAGGAGACCGTGACCATCGGGCTATTTGTGCCTTCAGTACTTCAAACGCAAAACAAGCATTGTTTTATGATCAAAATGAATTATGCTGACATTCTATCACATCTTATCAGACTCTTCTTTATTCAAAATGTTGTTGGTACTATTACTTAATAAACTGGAGCAAGCAATAAATTCCACTGGTCTACAGAGACTGAGGTTGGGTTCCCGGTACTAAAACGATTTTGATTATTGAGTTGGCATATACCCCTAAACATTCCTAAATCAGTGGTTGGCAGAGACAAGGTTCCGAGAGAAAGAGAAAATAACCAGTGAGTGCGCGTGCACACACACACACACACACATGCACACACACACGCACGCACGCACACACACGCACGCACACACACACACAGACATCTAGCAGCTTCAAAGCCTCTTACACATTAATGGATTCCTTATGGATTACATGGCTGTAATTGTGAAAGAGGACAAAGCACTAGAAGAAACCTTATTTCTTTAAACAAAAAATTCAAAAAATATTCCTTTGAAAAGTCAATTTTTTGGAAGAGAGTAGAAAGAAAAAGTAATATAATAGAACTCTTTAAAAAATATGTGTCACAAGACAATAGGAAACCAGAATAAATGTTGGCAAAGCAACCACATGAAGCCAATCAGAGAGGGAGTTCATTTGTACTTGAACAGCAGATGTAGATGGAGCAAACAAGCAGCAGAGTAGAGAGTCTAAGAAGGGAGAATGCCAGCTCATAGTGAGAGGGCTAGTGGAGGTGGCATGGAAAGTGGTAGGAGAAGAACATTCTAGAATTAAAAAGACAGACTATTCATATCATACTCCTAAATTCTGTACAATGAAACCTGTTTATATTATCCTCAAATTAATTGTTCAATGTTCAAATTTCAGTGTCCCGGCCAATGACCCACCAACAATTTCCTTGTTCATAACATTTTCTTTTCCTAGTCTTTTGAAAAAATAACGAATGAGTCTGTCCATTTATAAAGCTGCTCTGAAATGTCTTCTTACGTCACGGAGGCTGGGAGGTCACCTTGGGACACTAGAGTAATGGGGGGCCCTGGGCCAAGACCAGGAGAATTTTGTGATTGTGAGGCAACTTCTCATCCTATTAGCTGATGGTTGACTGACATTTTGGAACAGGATTTTGCAAGAGACTGGGGAAAGGAAAAGAAGGAGCATGGGAAGGAGGCACTTAAAAGATTGAGAAGGCAGAAATGAGCTGAGTGCTCCCAGATTCAAGGAGAATTTTATTATTGGATGCAGCCCTGTGGTGAGTTTTCAGCCAGGATTTCAGAGGCCTGGTTTGAGCGGCTTAGTTTAGGTTTTCTTATCAGATTTATACTGCCCTTATACAGCAAAACAGCTTTTTGAGGAAAGCCACATTAACTTCCATTTATAATGCAGCAATGTATATAGGCGTGAGGGGTGGCCCTTCATGAAGGGTTGAAGGTGATATTTTAGAGAAAATAAAAGGAAGTACAGCTTTACGTGTCTGGACATTGTTTCCCAGAGAAGTGACACAGGCTAAAAATAACTAGTTCTGTGAAAGATTTATCTAGATTCCTTCGTGTTAGATTTGTAATAATTTTAGTGGAAGTGAAGTACTTTGGGGAATGTTCTTTACTTTTCCTCAGTATTCCTTACCGAGGCAGAACATTGGTTTGGTTGAATGGAATCTGACCTAATTATGTCATTTCCCACTGAAAACAGTAATTACATGCTGAAAGATTTCAGGAAGCCCCTCTATCCGGAGTATGTGGGAAGAATGGGCCTTGCAGTCAGTCAGTCAGAGGCTGGAAGGCTGCTTACACTGCCTCCTGACTATGAGACCTACGAGATGATTTAGGCTCTCTGAACCTCAACTCAATAATAAGGGTAAGAGTCTGTGCCTAACAAAATTTCTTAGGTGTCCAATAAGTGTTAGCACTATTTTCTCTCCTGTTTCCACCTTATGCATTCACATCTGCTCTCTGACTCTTGAAATTCTTTTAACTCACAGCACAGCCTTTCCTTGCATTCTTAAAAGCATTAATAATAATTAGTATAACAGCATAAATGAATGACATGACAGCCCTAAGCACTTATCATACTGTATGTTTCATCTAATTTCATCTTCAATAGTCCTTTGAGATAGGCACTATTAATAATTCCATTTTACAGAGGAAGAAATAAAATTTCAGGAAGCTTAAATATCTATTTAATATCTATTATAAATAGATATATAAATAGATATATTATTAAATAGATATTAAATATCTATTTAATATCTATTTATATCTATTGCTTATAACAAACCATCCCCAAATTTAATGACTAGAAACAAACTCCATTTTATTATATCTCACCATCCCATGAGTTGCCTGGGCTCAGCAGGGCAGTTCTTCTGCTTCACATGGTGTTAACGAGAGCCCCATTTATTTGGAAATTCACTTACATGACTGGTGAGTGGTGCTGGCTATTGTGTGGGAGCACAGTAGGAACTCTTCAGAAAGCACATCCATGTGACTGCACATGCTTTGCAGGATGGCAGCTGGGTTCCAAGAAGGAGTAGTCCAACAGGAAAGAAAGGGAAGCTTCCCATAAGGCTTGGGATCAGGAGTTGCAGAATATCACTTCTGTGGTGAAAGCAGTCACAGGCTAACCAAGATTTAAGAGAAGAGGAAACAAGTTTCACCTTTCAATGGAAGAGTAGCATGAGTATATAGGGATGCAAAGAGTTGATGAGAGTTGTAGACTATCTACAACAAATGCTTTGCCCAAAGTCTCAGAGCTAATGAGTTTTCTAAGATTCCAACCACATAACTCTGACTTCAGAATCCATTTACTCAACACATGAAAATATACAATTAAACGTAAGTGCCTGTGGAAAATTCATTAAGTACAATATAATTTCAGAGGAAAGACTAGTACATCAATAGTTTGCATCTCAAATGTCTACCAAAGGCCCAGATGTTAAAGTCTTAGTCCCCAGGGTGGTGCTATTGGGAGGTGGTAGAACCTATAGGAGGTAGGGCCTAGTAGAAAGTCTGTAGGTCACTGGAAATGTGCCCATAATGGGGATTGTAAGACCTTGAACTTTTTTTTTTTTTTTTGCAGTAATGGGGTTTGAACACAGGGCCTTATGCTTACCAGCCAAGCCCTCTACCACTTGAGCCACTTCACCAGCCCTTGGTTTTTTGGTTCCTGAACATGAGGTAAACAGCTTTTTTCTATCATATACTCTTATTCTGATGTGCTGCCTTTCCACAGGTTCAAAGCATTGAGGCAATGGTCCATGAACTGACAATTCCAACAGTATGAGCCAAAATAAACCTTTTCTCACTGGAGTGTGGCTCAAGTGATATAGCTCTAGCCTAGCAAGCAATTGAATCCTAAATTTAATCCCCAGTATCACAAAATAAACATTTCTTTTAATAAGTTAATTATCTTAGGTATTTTGCTATAGTGATAGAAATATGACTAACACAAGTATAAGATTAAGAATTCTAAAGGCTGTAAACTGAAAAAGCATACTCATTATTATAACCTTTCCATGTAATACTGAATAAATGTTATTTCTTGAAATGTTGCAAAAGTTACATATGTTAAAATTAAAACTAATTCTTTCTAAATTGTTTCATTTTGAAATTCTGGATATATTCATTAAAGCTGTGTGTGTGTGTGTTGAGGCTGTGGTAGGAGCAGGGGAGCGTGGGATAAGACCTTTGAGTTATGATGCTCTAAGCACAAATGCAATCTGCAAATTGAATAAACTATGCCTACATGGGAGAGGTCAGAAAGACCTAGAATAGGCAGGAGAAGCTTCTGGGAAGGAGTGGAATTTAGCCTGTCTCAGAAGCTAATTAGAAGCTAATTAGGATTTGAATAAGAGAAAGAGAAAGAAGAGGAGGGGAAAACAGGAACAAGAATGAGCAGAGAGCAATAGCTGGGGATGGAGGAAGGGACCAAATTGAAGTGACTGGAAATAGGAGGACTAATTAGTAATTTATTTGATGACTGGAAATACGCTGGTTCTCCTTCTGTAGAGGTATCCCAAGGTAGCACTGAGAACCAGATAATAAAGAATGAAGATGCTCATGAAACCCAGTCCCAACTGTGCAAACTGTTTTGAGCCTTGGCCTTGCTGAAGGAGATGCCTGGAGAGTCCTCTTGGGGACTGGGTAGAGAGAATGCTGCTTGAGAATTTCCCCAATGGCTGGCCCAGGAACATCTTCCTAGCGTTCTGGAAGGGATTGACAAGCATACAGAAAGCCCAGTCATTATAACCCTTCATACAGTGTACCTGAATCGCTTAGATTACCCCTCTACCAGTACTTCCTGGTGAAGAAAAGGACTTGGGGGATTTCTTTTTTTAGTCATTCTGAGCAAACACCATTTTCAGATTATTTTCTTACAAAGGTGGCTTCTATCATTCTCATTTGCAAAACCTTTTCTCTTTCTTCACTTTTTAAAGAAACCCAGTATGACTGTTGTAATTTTTTCATGTAAATTACAAATATTTAGAATCCCTGTCAAGGGAATGAAATAAAAGCAGATGTTTTCTCTTATGCTGGCCTCCAAGTAATACCACATTAGAAAACAGAGAGTATTTTCAAGTCTTGTTAAAAAAATCTTTCAGGACAATAAACATTTGTTGAATGCAAACAAGAACAGAGTATGGCATTTAAAAAAAATTCTAGTACAGAATTTAATGCTAAGAAGTCTGTGGCCCACAGGTCTAAGGTACAGAGTGAGTTTGCAGCCACGTGAGATCTGACCTCAGTCCTCTCAAGTCTCAGCCTGGTGTGCTCTCTGTACTCTATGTGGTAAATTAACTGGAAAGGTGGCCACAATGCTTTGTGCCTCCATGTTTCCATGTCCTTTGCAAAAACTTCTGATCTTAGGCCTCAAAGAGATGCTGTGTGTTTCTGTTCACTCTATTGAACTCTTACTAGCACTGTGTGGACAAGCCTGGATATCTTAGTTCATTCCTGCTGCTAGAACAAAATACCTGAGCCTGGGTAGTTTCTAAATAATAGAAATTTATGTCTTGCAGTTCTAGAAGTTGGGAAGTCCAAGATGATGATGGCCAGCTGTCTTTTTCCAAGATGACGCCTTGAGCACTACTTCCTCTGGAAGGGATGAGTACTATGTCCTCCCATAGTGGAAAGGACAGAGGGCAAAAAAAGGACAAAAAGCTCCCTCACACCTCTTTTATAAGGTCATTAATACTATTCATGAGGGCTCCACCCTCATGAGTTATTCATCTCTTAAAGGCCCAAGCTCTTAATACTATCGCATTCGTGATTAAGTTTAAACATATAAATTGGGGGCACATTCAGACTATAGCACTAGACTGGCCTGTAGAAGATGACAAGAACATGGAGAAGATAGATCCCAGTTACTGCAGCTAAAGCCATACTAGACCATCTGACAGCCAGTCAACCACCACATGTGAGAGATCTTAGCCCATGTCAGTAGAGCTCATAGCTGATGATGACAGAGGCATGAGTGAGAACAGAAAGGCTGCCCAGCTGACTCATGAACAATAACATACATTCATTGTTTTAAACAGAATTCAGCGATACCTTTCTTTTTAAAGGCTTTATAGTAAATATGACAGGTTCATGAGGCTGTCATAACTGTCTTCTGCTGCTTTAGTACCCAAAATAATATGTAAATGAATGAACATAGTTATATCTGAATAAATTTGTATTCACAAAAAACAGGCATCTGGCCCACAGGTTGTAGTTTGCTGACTTCTGATTTAAAAGCCTTTGAGTTTGGGGGTAATTTGTTACACAACAAGAACTAGCAGTTAGGCATGTGTAAAAATGTCACAATAAAACTCATTATTTTGTAGAATTTTACATGATTCTGAATTGATATCCCAAATAAAGAATTTAAAAAATACAAAGTGCTATAGTTTGAATGCCACATCCAAAAGTCATATTGAAATTTAATTGCTATTGTAATGGTATTAAGAGGTGGGCTATTGATAAAAGGGTAAGTTTGACCTCCACTCGCTCTTTGTTTCACTCATGCTTGCTTGACCTTCTGCCATGTTATAACACAACATGAAGTCCCTCACCAGATTCAGCCCCTTGATATTTCACTGAGCCACACTACCAGCTTCTCTGGTCTCCAGCTTGTGAATATCATATTTCTCTAATCTCAGTGTCCATAATCATGTGATCCAATTCCCCTAATAAATGCTTCTCATGTACACATCTGTTATCCTATTGGTTTTTCTCCCTGACAAATACAGTAATCAGTACATTTGTGATGATAAAAGGGATTCCCAGAAGAAGGAAAATTTGTTTGAGGCTCACCCCTTCACTGCCTTTAAAGTCTGCCACACTTTATTGTATTGGGTATATCTCTGTTGTACATTGCTGTTGTCTAGCTGCTATTCCAATCTTTACAAGTAAGATTTCATGAGGATAGTTAAACTTTTGGAAGGTGGAGGGAACTGTTCTGGTTCAAACTCAATATGCAAGCTTTTGACTTCAGATCTCCATCCTACTAAAAAGATTTCAGAGATGCCTATAGAGTTTTAAAAGCCGAACAGCATCCTATGCTTAGTTCTTCTCATCCTCACTGTCTGTATAGCATATAGTGCTCTGACCACACCCTCCTCAACTCTCATACTGCGTCTAGTTCCTTTCTGTCATCTCTGGTCCATCAGCAGAAACTCCCCATTCAGAGATGCTCTCTATTGTAGATGTCAGTCCTGAGCCACTTTGTCTTTATGCTCTACATCAGTGGTTCTTAGTCAGCACATGTATCAGAGTTGCCTATGGAACTTATTTAAAATTTGGAAGCATAACAGACATAATTTTAAAAAGTTCCTCAAGTCATTTTGATGAAAACTTCTGTAGCAGATCGTATTTTCCAAAGATGTCTCCAAAACACCTGTCATCTCATCCCACTTGTCCTTCCTCAGGGTAACTGGGCCCCTCCCCATCCAGAGATGAAGTCCATATCACATTAACTCTTGAATATGATTGGTTCCTGTGACATCTTTGACCAATAGAATTGTGACAGTGTGACAGAAGTGATGGTGTGCTAGTTCAAGTTGTGGTCCTTTGCTGGCCTAGTACCTTTCACTTCCTACCTCTTGTAAGAAGTACCTTGGGATCACCATGATATAAAGAACTTAAGCCAAGTGGAGCAGCCATATGCGATCCTATGTGTGAGCAAAGAAAGCATCTTTTTGTTTTGTTTTATTTCTTTAGTGGGACTGGGGTTTGAACTCAGGGCTTAGAGCTTTCAAAGCAGGTGCTGTACTGCCTGAGCCATACCTTCTAGGAGAAACCATCTTGAAAGTGGATTCTATAGCAAATACCATGTGAAACAAAACTACCTAGCCAAGAGCTTTCCAAATTCTTGTCCACAAAATTATTCTGTGTTATATAATTAAGTTTTGGAGTACCTTGTTATTCAATAATAAGTAAACTAGACAAAACCTCCCTACCCATACACATATATAACCCTGTTAAGAACCACTGGAGCCATAGAAGCTGCCTACCTGGCCTATATGGATTGAGCCATTATCTATGGGCTGATAGTTTAGAAATTTTTATCTTTCTGCTTTCTTCAACTCTGGATCAGGTATTTAGATTCACAATACTTATCAATACTAATTAGTATTCATCAGTACTAACACCTCAAGAACAATACATACTACACTAAATATGTCATCTCTTTTAAAAGCTCTTTCCCTTTTTCATAATTAGTAACCCTCACTGTCTTCCAATTCACCCTTGGAATAATTTTTCACTCCTCTTTCTTACCTGGAGCAGCCAGTAACTCACAACATGATTTTCATCCTCCTCTTTATCCACTTTGTCATTGTTTTACTTAGGTCTTTATCGTCTGTTGGCAACATTATGGTGATGGCCTTTCGAGTGGTGTCTGCCTTTTATTTCTTTAGCCCATCTTTCACATGAATGACTGCCTACAACATGCCTTGGCTCCACTATCTCTTTCCATCAAAAGGAGCAATAATTTCTGAATTTTTGCCAAAAGAATTTCATACTTAGCGTGGCAGTCAACATTATCCTCCATTATTGAGTAGCTAAGTAACTTCTCTGCCTTTCACTCTTTGTACCCTTTTCTTAGCACAACTCCCATAACTTTCCATGATGCCTTTCCATGATGGAGCTTTTGAACAGGGTCTTTCTCCAGTCTGAAATGCCCATACTCTTTTTCTATACATTTATTAGTCTCAAAGCCCAGTTTGATTGCCATGGTCTCCTGGATGCACTTTCTGATTGCTCTTTGACTCAGGGCTGCCACATGTACCTGTGCAGGTTGTGTGCTACACAGCTCCAATAACCTTTATAAGTAACTACAATGCAAACTTCACATCCTAGTTCTGCAATGCACACCTTATAACAATCCCCCAGTTTTCTGCATTCCTTCAATACAGTTCTTTATTTTGTCCCCTAACAATACTTTTATAGCTCTTACTATGTGCCAGTAAAGACCACAGACACAAGGATGAATATTATCAGGTTTTGACCTTGAAAAGCTTAAAGTTAGAGCAGACAGATATATAATCAAATCTAATGTATGCTATAAAATCTTTGCCTTCTATTTTCTCTTTAGTTTATTCTTTGCATTAGAGTTGGTTGAGACTACTTCTTAAGGGCAAAGTTCTTAATGGTGGAGGTCATGTCTTATTTATCATTGTTCACAATTAACTCTAGGCTTCGTACCACATTAGGGGCTCAGATAATGGTTATTAGATAGTGTCAGATATACCAAGAGTAAGAAGGATAATTATTTATTGCCCTCACATAGAGTACTGATAATTTGTAATACTTAATGGAAAGTATCCATTCTGGGTTGTGGCAGAGGTCTTTACCTACCCCCTTTCCTTTTCTTATTGGGCATTCAATGAGACTACATTTCCCAACTTCCTTGCTGTTAGGTATGGTCATGTGACTAAGGTCTGGCCAATGGAATATGGTCAGGAAGTAAGATGTATGTAGGCCTGGCCTTTCAAAATCTTCTGCTTAATGTTCTACACTCTGTTTTCATCTTACAGCTGAAAGAGGACCTTGAAGAACTAGAGGAAGTAGAATTACAAGATGGAAGGAACCCAGGCCCCAGAGTTGCTATTGAAGAGATTACTGGTTGACCAAGAACACCTATGTTTCACTATTACATGAGACAGAAATAAACTTTTATTGTGTAAAGCTTCTGCAATTTTGGGACTACTTGTTAATAGTTGTTAACTTACCTTGACTAATCCAAGTGCTAAATTTAATATAATCTTCCTAGATTGGTTATGATTACCTACTTTTTGAAACAGTGACCAAAAAAACCCTGTATGTGTTGTTTTCATTTCCACGATCAGAAATAATAGCCTTGGGGAGCGGGCACTGGTGGCTCACACCTGTAATCCTAGCTACTTAGGAGGCAGAGATCAGGGGGATTATGGTTCAAAGCCAGCCTGGGCAAATAGTTCACCTGACCTTGTCTTGAGAAAACTCATCAGAAAAAAGGGCTGGTGGAATGGCTCAAGGTATAGGCCCTGAGTCCAAACACCAGTTCTGCAAAAAAAAAAAAAAGAAAAGAAAGAAAGAAATAACAGTCTTTGTCTGAGTTTGTAGCTCAGTGGTAGAGCACTTGCCTAGTATTCAGATGGTCCTGGGCCAAAAAAAAGGGGGGGGGGAAGAAAAAAAGAATGTATGAATGAATAAATAAAAAGAAGTAAGGAAGGAAAGAAAGAAACAATACCTTTGTTCAATCTCTTACCTTTGGAGTCTTCAAAATGCATGAATGGTTTGCAGAGGGGAACGTAAATTAGTCTAGCCACTATGGAAATCAGTATGGAAGTGCCTCAAAAAATTAAAAACAGAATTTCCATATGATTCAGTCATAACACTTCTGAGTATATACCCCAAAGAATCAAAGTCAGCTTAAAAATTATAGTGATACCTGCACACCATGCCTGTCATGGAACTATTCACAAAAACCAAATTATGGAATCAGCCTCGGTGCCCATCAACAGATGAACAGATATAGAAAATGTGATACACACACACACACACACACACACACACACACAATGAAATTTTACTCAGTCATAAAGAAGAATGACATTTTATCATTTTCAGGAAAATGGATAGAACTAGAGATCACCAGTTTAAATGAAATAAGCCAGTCCCATGAAGACAAGTATTGCATGTTTCTCTCATATGTGGAATCTAGGGGAAGAAGGACATGAAAATAAGAGGGAAACTACTAGGGGTGTGAAAAGGGAAGGAGAAAAGGGGGAGGATGGAGAAGTGGTAAGAAAGAGTAATAGAGAGGGTGAATATGATCAAAATCCATGATAAGTATAGATGGAAATTTCATGATGAAACTTTTTTTTTTCATTTTTCTTTTATTATTCATATGTGCATACAAGGCTTGGTTCATTTCTCCCCCCTGCCCCCACCCCCTCCCTTACCACCCACTCCGCCCCCTCCCGCTCCCCCGCCTCAATACCCAGCAGAAACTATTTTGCCCTTATCTCTAATTTTGTTGTAGAGAGAGTATAAGCAATAATAGGAAGGAACAAGGGGTTTTGCTGGTTGAGATAAGGATAGCTATACAGGGCATTGACTCACATTGATTTCCTGTGCGTGGGTGTTACCTTCTAGGTTAATTCTTTTTGATCTAACCTTTTCTCTAGTACCTGTTCCCCTTTTCCTATTGGCCTCAGTTGCTTTAAGGTATCTGCTTTAGTTTCTCTGCGTTAAGGGCAACAAATGCTAGCTGGTTTTTTAGGTGTCTTACCTATCCTCACCCCTCCCTTGTGTGCTCTCGCTTTTATCATGTGCTCATAGTCCAATCCCCTTGTTGTGTTTGCCCTTGATCTAAGGTCCACATATGAGGGAGAACATATGATTTTTGGTTTTTTGAGCCAGGCTAACCTCACTCAGAATGATGTCCTCCAATTCCATCATGATGAAACTCTTACTTTATACAATTATTAAATGCTAATAAAAATATGTGAATGAGCTGGGCACTGGTGGCTCACGCCTGTAATCCCAGCTACTCAGGAGGCAGAAATCAGGAGGATTGCAGTTTGAAGCCAGCCTGGGCAAATAGTTCACAAGACCCTATCTTGAAAATACCCATCACAACAAAAAGGGCTGGTGGAGTGTCTCAAGTTGAAGGCCCTGAGTTCAAGCCACAAAAAAATAAAAATAAAATAAAAAAGAAGTGAATGATAATAATACAAACAAAATCCGAACAATTTTTCCTAAAAATACAAAATAAGCTCAGGAAGAAATGTTAGGTATAGTGTATTAAAAGGGTGTCAGGAACCTCTATCACTAGTTGGACAGTGTTTGAGCCCTCCACAGCAGGCTTCTGCCTACAGAAGCTATCATAAAACTTGGATACTGGTCAGATCTGCTGAACTTTAGGAAAGAAATAAGGGAACTAAGTTTTGCCTTCCTGAATGCCTTACAACTTGTCATTTTTCAGGATTGTGGTAAGGATTAGAGAATGCACTAGCATAGTGCCTGAAAATATAGGCGCTACATTGGTAATAACTCTACTTATACATGGAGACAAGGCACATACATTCACACACACACACACTTGCATGCGTGCATGCATGCACATGTGCACACACGCTCACACTCCATGGCAACTTGACCAGTTGGGTGTATAAAAAATTAGCACAAACAAGAAAAAATAGATAAATGTAGAAGAGGGAAATCTCATTGGGCTGGAATGGAAAAAATAGGTCGTTAATTTTTCTTACCAAGGACTTCCTTTGAGAACATTTCTCTTTTCTAATCTAATACAGATGCCAGATCTAGATGTACAACAATCATGCAGGCATCACCAAAAAAGGATAAAAAAGAGAGGAGTTCATCATTCTAGAAGAAAAGTTACTATGTTGGGTGAAAGATTTCAGAGCAGGCACTAATGACTCAGGTACACATTTGCATATGTATGTGTGAGTATGTATGAAATAAGTATGCTATATACATGAAGGATAAGTGATAAAATGTTCATGTATTGAGGAATGAAGGATTATGATATAATTTCTACAATGGTAGAAGATCCAGAGTGAGAAGGGGATCTTTCAATCCAAACCAATTATTTCACAATCAAGGCAGTCTCAAAGAGGTGAAATGACTTGTCAAAGACCAAAAACTAGGAAAATTTTCAGCCAGGACTTAGGTTGATCTCTTGTATTTCTAGCCTGATGCTCTTACCCCTAACTTGCTTCTCAACAAGAGTTATTCCATGGTGCCAGTGGAAAGGTCTCGTTGGAGCCTGTAATTCCAGGGAGTGAAGGCTTTCCAAAGAGTACTAGGGATGCAGGTTAGTCTGGAATAGATGCTCAATTAAGGAATTTCAAAAAATAGTACTTATAATACTCCTAATTTATTGAACATTTACTATGTGCCAGGCACTATGCTAAGTGTTTTACACATATAATTCATTTGTTCATTCACTTAAATTTTATTTGTTTCCACTGTTTGCCAGGCTTCTATATGCTACCATATAAAGGTTTTCACCTTGTAAAAACTGTAATCTTCCCCACAACAGTTCATATGGTCAGTCTGTTGGTTTGTTGCATTTATTTTATAGGGGATGATGATGAGGCTCAGAGAATAATAATGATGGCTACGATATACTGACCATGGTAACATTGTTCCAAGCACTCTCTGAGTTAATCCTCACAACAGCCCCCATGAGATTGGACATCTGGGCACAAGAAGCTTAAATGACTGTTTCAATAAACAGTAGAGCAAAGATTGGGACCAAGTCTATCTGGTACCAACGCCCATCATCTTAAACACTACATTATATTGGCAGGTTGGAGTACTGCTCCTACTCTTTTCACTAAAAGATGAATACTGGGAAAAGACCTAACTAGTGAGTTAGGATCCCAGTAAGCATAAACTACCTTGTGTACAGCTACATCTGTTGAGAGCACAAATATTATTTTATGAACAATATCTGCTTGAGTGCTTACCATGTGTCAGAAAACTACACCTGGATATATGACCCCCAGGTAAAGCACCCAGTATAACACTCACCCTTAGTAGAGCATCAATACACTAGGAAAATGATTAAGCAAGAATAAAAAATAATCAAGGCTAAAAAGAATCTAGATTGTTAAGAAATAGGGATTACCAATAAGTAATGGTACTGGAACTTCATTTGGACAAAAATATGTTTGCAAGATTGAGTTTGTTTTATTTAAATATAGAAATAGCAAAAATCTAAATAAATTTTTACATACCTGTTCAAAAGGGGGCAATTTTTACAGTTAGATCTTGTGTAACAGAATTTAACCATCTGTTAAAAACATCCCATTGTTAATCAGGGACACACACTTTGAGAATAAAAAACAGACTTGAATAATTTCCAGTTTCAAGTATGTTCTTTTTTTTAAAGAATAAAACAGTACAAATAGCAAAGTTTATCCATTCTCTTCCATCATATGGGTTTCTCTGAGGTTTAGTCACATGATAAAGAAAACAGCTTTGAGATTAAATACAAAACAGTGAGCAACATTTTAGGAACATTTTGAAGAAACAAGTATTATATACTAGGGTTGCCAGGTTTTCGACATAAATAAGATAGAAAACAGAGCAAGACCCTCATTTGTTCTATCAAAAAAGCATAAATATTGGCTTCATATTTAGCCAATCTCTTGCAGCTGTACACCAACTCTCAACTATTAAAAAGATTCTTAAAATCCCAGGGAAATAAAAATCAATTTCAGCCATATAAGTTTGTATATAAATGTATTGTGCTTTATTCCAAATATTTTCTCATCAAGGAGTTTGGAACAAATTTTTTTTTGCAAGAGAATGTCTCCAGTTCACCCATTACACCATTATGAATAGTTGAATGACTTCCAGTAACTTTGCTTAGAAAATTTCAATGTCTCTATAACATGCCAGTGACAGCTCAGCATTAATGTCAATACATTTCATTATTTGGCAAGGTAGCCACTCATAGCAATAGACTGTAATGCTGATTGCCATTTTCATGTGTTATATTTCACTTTTGTCACAGTACCCTGGATGGTTACTCTTACCTTTTCTTGCCCTCTTGGCAAGATACTCATTTCTCAGATTATATTAAAATTCTGTTTTATCTGCTAAAGCTTAGAATGAGCTAAGTGATTACTATTTTAATCCAAAATCAGTATATGTAGTCAGGTCTTGAAAGAATTCCAATCACAATTTTGTGGTACTGGGGATTGAACTCAGGGCCTATACCTTGAGCCACTCCGCCAGCCCTTTTTAGTGATAGGGTCTAGGGCACTATTTGCCTGAACTGGGTTTGAACCACAATCCTCCTGATCTCTGGCTCCTGAGTAGCTAGGATTACAGGCGTGAGTCACCGGCTCTTGGCTGTTCATGTTTTCAACAGATAATAATGCTCTCATCCTTTTCCTTAGAGCTCTTTTTACATATTCTATTTGTAGGAATCCTCACAACTGGTATATTGACTCTTGTTCACATGGCCCAAACAGAAGAATAATGTGATTCTAATTTTGGGGTTGTTATCTGCGAGAAATAGTATACATATTTGCTGAGGTTGAAGAAACAGAGATGCCCTTCTCAAACTTTTGTGAATGTCAGCAAATCCTAAAGAGTGGTTAAAACACAGTCCTAGGTCCTACAACCAGAGATTCTGATTTATCAGGTCATGGTGGAGTTTGGGACTTTGATTTCCAACAAGTTCCCAGGTGATGCTGTTATTATCAGTTTAAAGATCACCTTTAAGGAATAGTGGAAGAGAACAGAGGGTCCAAGAACAAAAGCCTTAGAGTTATATAGTCTTGGTTTCAAATCCTACTTTTCACTTAAAGACTATTGACTTGGGGTAGTTTTCTTTATGTTTAAGATTTAATTTTCTCATGAGCTCAGTAAGGGTTTCCTAAGGATTAGATAAAATAGTATCTGTACGATCCTTGACAGTGCTGTACAGACAGCTGGTAATGTATGACAGCCATATTAGAAATGAAATTGTCTCTTTTCCTGGGGTCCATCTGGTCAAATATGTGGTACTTCTGCTTCATCGTAGTATATCTGGCAAATTGTCAGTCTAAATTAGGTGTTATCTGACAGTGGGTTAGCAACTGTTCAGGATTTGTATTGCTCAGGTGGGTCCGAGAACACTTAAATATATTCTGTGGCTTCCTTCCACAGAAACTCCAACTAAACACCATACTAAAATTTTGTCCTTTGAATTTTCACTTAAATAGCTTTATAGTTCCACAGTTATGCCTCCTTATGAATGATCTTTTTAAGAACATCCGTTTATTTTCAAAATCAAACTCAAGTCTTTGGAGACTAATATCCATTCTCTCCATATTTTGCTATTAAGAGGCCTGGTGTTCTGCCAAGGTAACATATTAATAAATTTAAGCTTGCAATTTTCATTGTCATGTGAACGTTGAAATTGGCTCTCAATTACATGAAGCAGCCAATTCAACAGGATACATGTATTGGATTTACAACGAACACGTCCATGAAAGAATGACTTTAAAATCCCTGATTTTGTGGTTTGTTTCTAGTTTGTTAAAAAGGCATGATCCACCAGTTACTAAGATCCCAGCCAATTCAGACCAAGTTTATTTTGAGAAATCTATGATTTTACTTTAGTCCAGTGTTAAGAAATGAATCTGTTTTGCATTCCAATGTTTTTTCAGTTGTTCATTGAACACTAAGTCCCCATCTTGCTGGTAGGTATTGGACTGGACACTGGAGAAATCACCTCATCCTCTGAGGATGAGAAAGGTAAAAGTGTAGCTATTAGAACCTCATTTTAACAGGATTATAACTCTCCAGTCCTCACCAGTTAGCCAGCTTTAGAAAGTGTTTATGTTCCTACTCATTACCCATGAATCCATTAACCATCACCTGAAGCTTCAGGTGCATCTACAGCATGAGGTGATGAGTTCTAGAAGTACAATCTTCCAGAGCTTCCAGCCAAAGGAGAACTTTATATTTCCTATGGTCTTATCTGTAAGATAAATGTAGAGGAGACCAAGCAAGTCAGTTTTGTAGCTTGCCACTGGCTGCCACATGAACTCTCTAGCAAAATAACATGATGTTGAAGAACATCAAACTTGATTTTGGGGTTTCTCAAAAAAAATGCAGACATTTACATTCATATGATCTGTTATGGAGTAAACATTTATGTCCCCCTAAAATTAATAGGTTGAAACCCTAACCTCCAGTGTGATGATATTTGGAGGTGGGACCTTTGGGAGAAATTTAGAGTTAGATGAGCTCTGAGGGTGGGGCTGTCATGATGGGACAGACACCAGAGATCTTACTCTCTCTCTGCCATGTGAGGACACAGGGAGAATGCTGTCAACTGAAACCCAAGAAGAGAGACTTCACCAGAAGCCAAATCAGTCAGCACCTTGATCTTGGACTTCCTTAGCCTCCAGAAAGGTGAGAAATAAATTTCTGTTGTTTGAGCCACCAGTATATGGTATTTTCTTATGGGCAGCCTGAGAAGACTAAGATATGACCTTAGATAGTCACAGGATTTGAACAAAATGCTTCAAATTTAACTCTTATTATTCTCAAGCAGGGTCCATCAACCCCACTCTGGCAGGATGGCTCTCTACCATTGCCTGAACACAATTTGCTTTCTTGCTTCTAGTATGTACTCCTCCTGAGCTGTTTTCTTTACCCAAAATGACCTCCCAAATCTTTCACTTGTAGTTGAAAGCTCATCTCTAAGAACTCTGCTGATGAGCCTGGTCCTTCCCACACAATCCATTACTAACTGGGTTTCATCATGTGCTTATTTGCATCTCATTCCATTGTGTCTTTATGTAGGTTTTATCTCTTCTATTTGCTTCTGAGCATCCCTGGGATATGTTTAGGGTCTAGATTTTCCAAATCTTTTGTGTCCTCTATTGGCCTTCTTAGAGTATTGTGCAAATAAAATGGGAATAAAACTTACTGAATGAAAACTGAACTAAATTTTGAGAGCCAACGAATGTTACGAGGCAAATGAATCAAGTAATAAAAGGATGTACAATAAAACCCTGGCTCCAGAGGCTGTGGGTGGGGGGTGGGAGGAGAGTTGTTCTGGATAAGTGAGTTTAATAGATGGCTGAGGATTTATCTATTTAAACACCAAAAAGTTTTACTTTTAATTATCTTGGATGGAAACATTTCCAATATGTTACTCTTCCCTGCTTTCTAAAATAGTGCATTATAAACATAATCTAGCTAGATGACTCGAGTTGTTATTAAAAGTGGTATTGAGCTACAACCCCATGAAGCCCTCAGGCCTTTCTGAGCTATGCAGAACTGTTTGTCCCTATTCTAACTGGCTGCAGATTGCTGTGTTTTTATTATTATTTTTTTTGGATCCTCCTTTGCTGCTGTCAATCTCACTGATGCCCGTGTAACTGACTGTGCCATTTCTACACCCTACTCCTAATTTGCTACTTCTCTGCTGAAATGAGTTTAGAAATCAGATGCCTAGGCACACTGTGGCTGTTGTCATGATTATTATTGTTGGGAATGGAAGTAAATGAGAGCAGAGGGCTCTCTCTGTACAAGGGCTTGACAAGGTCTCTGTGGCTAGAATCAAGAGCATCTATATTGTGAACTCCTTGTTCTGCTGCTCTGAAGCCAATCTTACTTTTCTGTTCTGACAATTTTTGGATCAATGTTTTTCAGACAAATTATGAATTCAGTCATATACTCAACAAATAATCACTGAGTGCTTACAAAGTGCAAGATACATGCTAGGTACTATAGAATGGCCTTCTAAAATGAATATTCTGCATGTCTTGCTCACTGTTTTCCATATAGTTCCAGCACATCATTGGTAATCATAAATATTTCTTGAATGATTGAATGAAATCAACTTTATAATCGCACCCATTGATAGTATGGCATTGATACACAACACATACAAACAAGCTTACAATGCAAGCTACAATAAGGGTCATAATAAACATAAAAATAAAGTATGTTCAAGGATCAAAAGATTATTTCCTGCTGAGAAATACAGAAATGGGTCATGGAAGAGGTAGTAGTTTTGACTGGGACTTGAAGGATGGGTCATATTTGAATAACCAAGAAGTTAGGGAAATAAGAACCCAACAGATACAAGACTCAGATGCTGGAATGGACAGGGTGTATTTGGGAGTTGATTAGTACATTTTGGCTGGAGTTCATGTAGCGGAGTAGGAGGAGATCACAGTATGATGTTACACTGGGGTCAGAGCATGGGTGGGCCTTGAACGTCAGGCTAAAGAATTTGGACTTTATTAGGTAATGGGGAGGAACTGACAGTATTTTAGCTGGGAAGTGATGTGCCTAGAACTGAGCTTCATAAAGAGTACCTTGGTAGATATTGAAATTTAGGAGTTGAAAGGAAACAAGGCTGGAGGTGATTCTGAGAGGTGGCATGGGTCTGAATAGAATGTTGGTAGTGAGAGTGTCAGTAAGGAACAATTATCACAAATGCTACGCCAGTAGAATAAGAAATCTTGGCCATTTGCTGTCAGGAACAATGTAGAAGGACAGGTTGAGGATAATTCCAAGTGACATCCTTTGCAGAACTCACAGAATCCAAATTTGTATTTAGAGACAGTAATGAGTTTGATTTAGGATTTGCTGAAGTACAAGAGTGAATTGTTGATAGCTCTGCTATAAAAAGCATGAATGGGAAACTGCTCTGAAAAGTACTAAAGTAGGGTAATGAGTACTACAAAATGAGTGCTTTTTTGGAGTCAGCCCACAAAATGGAGCTAAATGTTCCACATCTTATTTTTAGTTCCTTCTTGAAATGACTATACTAAAAACTTAATTCTTCTATTCAAATAGTTCTCAACTAAATCTTTAAAAGAAATTTTCACCTGTTTTTCTTGAGATGCTACTGTTGACATGGCTGCAGCATTAGTGCTATTTGAAGTGTGAGCATTATTGGACTTTCTCATGAATATAGGAGTAGCTCCTCTCATTAGAAACAAATGTGTTTTCAGGTTTCCTACTTATTCTTCCCATAGGATAAGTAAAGAAAGCTGGAACGCTATACTGGAGTCCATATGATTTTGACATAAATCCAGAGGAAAAAGTGCCTATTAGAAAAAGGAAACTGTATATAAAGCTGGCATGATAATAAATGATACGACATGGCCAGGAGATGGCAAGAAGTTACTTTGGTGTGACCAGAGAACATGTGGCAAGATATTGTGTGATTGGGTAACTAGATGGATACCACTGAGTGCTGTTCAAAGCAAAGGAGGACTGAGAAAATATGGTGTGTAAGTCACCACTTAGCCTAAAATAGCACTAACTAAATGTGTACTGTTGATCAGCTGTGCAGGTTATAATAGCTATTGGTCCATCGGAATTCTAAGGGCTTTCTCTTGGGTTCAAATCAACTTTGTTAGTAGGTTGCTGGGTCACAGGTTTTGAACTGGGAAAAGTTCTGGAAGACTAATACTATAACCAACAGCCAAGATTCACCTTTGGCTTTGGGTGCAATGTTAATAGAGAAAACACAGGAAAGCAAAATTTCTTCAGGTTCTGGCAACATGCCCAGTACCTGAGGCATAAGGGTTCTTGACAGGAACAAATCAGACCCTAGGGGCTAGAGATGGGGCTCTCTGTAGCTTCTAAACAAGACAAAGGAAAAACTGAAAGGGATCGCCATTGAAGAGACTCTATTACTTTTTAAAAAATTTTTATTTTATTCATATGTATATACAATGTTTGGGTCATTTCTCCCCCGTTCCCCCCACCCCTTCCCTTATCCCCCCCTTACCCCTCGCTACCTGGCAGAAAGAAAACTATTCTGCCCTTATCTCTAATTTTGTTGAGAGAGTATAAGCAATAATAGGAAGGACCAAGGGTTTTTGCTAGTTGAGATAAGGATAGCTATACAGGGAGTTGACTTGCATTGATTTCCTGTACATGTGTGTTATCTTCTAAGTTAATTCTTCTCAAACTAACATTTTCTCTAGTTCCTGGTCCCCTTCTCCTATTGGCCTCAGTTGCTTTACAGTATCTGCTTTAGTTTCTCTGCATTGAGGGCAACAAATGCTATGTAGTTTTTTGGGTGTCTTACCTATCCTCGTACCTCCCTTGTGTGCTCTCGCTATATCATGTGATCAAAGTCCAATCCCCTTGTTGTGTTTGCCCTTGATCTAATGTCCGTATATGAGGGAGAACATACGGTTTTTGGTCTTTTGGACCAGGCTAACCTCACTCAGAATGATGTTCTCCAATTCCATCCATTTACCTGCGAATGATAACATTTCTTTCTTCTTCATGGCTGCATAAATTCCATTGTGTATAAATACCACATTTTCTTAATCCATTCACCAGTGGTGGGGCATCTTGGCTGTTTCCATAACTTGGCTATTGTGAATAGTGCTGCAATAAACATGGGTGTGCAGGTGCTTCTGGAATAACCTGTGTCACAGTCTTTTGGGTATATCCGCAAGAGTGGTATTGCTGGATCAAATGGTAGATCAATGTTTAGCTTTTTAAGTAGCCTCCAAATTTTTTTCCAGAGTGGTTGTACTAGAGACTCTATTACTTTTTAAAAGCACAATAAATATATGCTATCCTGTAGAATTACTCTATCCAATGTGGTAGCCACCACCCACACTTGGGTATTCACATTCATTATGTGATGACTGAAAACTCAGATTTTCTGTGAGCATAAAAAACATCAACTTTCAAAGATAGTACAATTAAAAGAATGTCAAATATCTCACCAATACTTTTTATACTTAATATATGTTGAAATACTATATTAGATATATTTTGGGTTAAATAAAATGTATCACTAAGACAAACTTTTAATAATTTGGCTGCTACTAAATTTAAAATAATTTATGGCTCATATATTCATTTTATTTGACAGGTCTGCTACAGAAAGTTCATGTTATTTTCTATTTCAATAATAAAATAGTTCTACCTCCTCTGGTTTCTTTGTACTTTTTTCCTTATAGGGAACTTTACAGCATTGTGCACCAGGAAGACACTAAACTGTAATAAACTGATTAACGCATTCTTATCTGTTGTCTGGGATTGTTTATCTACATTTCAGTGTTTCCATGGACATTAGTGTGGTTTCAGGCTTGTTTTAATGGTCATGGTGTTCTGTACAGTTTGTATATTATAAAAATTAGTGAAACAAAAAATTTGACATGGTTCATTATTTGGGGCCACTAAAAAGCAAGAAAGACAAAGAGGGGAAAAGGTCTGATATTAATAACTTTCATATTGGGCAAGTTGTTGTCTGACATGTTCACATACACTCACCCTTTCTAAAGAAGAGGTTATTGCAAAATACTGCTCTCCTGCAAAGAGCTGGGAGCCAGTACTCTATTAGAGCATCAAATAACAATTGCAAATTCTCAACAAAATAGTACTTGAAGGATCATGCTGCTTTCATATTGGTGAATAGCAAGTAGCTATTCAGAAAGGGCATTCCTGGATTCCACTTCAGGGCTTCCAATTTTTTTTTTTCCTGTGGGCTAGTGGAAATTGTAACGTTTGATCTTCACATTAACCTTTAACTTAATTTGCCTTAATTTTACAAATCTTCCTCCTTCACACCAACAAACTCCTATGATTCCACAAGTTTGGTGTATGTTAGCATTTAACAGAATGTGAAATAGCCTCAAGGATTCTCCACCAAGTGGAACTGATTATACAATGAAAATAAACTTCAGCAAGGATCTGAGATGTTGTGTAAAGTATTTTACTATGTTTTGCAAGGCTCTTTGCATTTAGGAAGCAAGTAAGTTTGTTTTAAACTAAAAGTGGTATCTGTTTATAAAAAAAAAAAGGCAAAGCCTTATTCACTGTCTTTGAAGTGTAAGCAAGCAACCAAAATTCAAAAGTTAAATTATGACTATGAAATCCAAAGGGGAGCGTTACAACCTGAGGCATGCTTGCCACGCTAAGCCTGCTGAGCTTCAAAAGAGTTAGGAGCAATTTATGTATATGGATGGTCTGACAGCACTCAGCAGACAGTGAACTTTTTGGAAGAACAGGCAGTTCTTAAATACCTGTCACCGGCGTTATATTGCAGAGCAAGAAGAACCCGAAAGATTGTCATGTTTTAGGCCTTTCATACTGGTACAACAAAAATGACTTCATCTGTGCAATTAGTGAACAAGCTGTTCCCTCTCATGTAATAGCTCCAGCAAGGGAAACTTATTTTGACTTTGACTTGTCCCATTTTCTCTCCTCACTGAGTGCTCTAACCTTGTCCGCTGAAATCTCTTGGCCTAATAATTACAGTCAACATTGCAAAGCTCTGCCCTCAAATTATAATTATTAGTACAAATAAAAGGAGGGAAAAATAAATTAAGCTCAGTCTTTCCATCCTCTGTTACACATGACATCCACCTGCACCTTGGAAGTTTTATGATCAAAAATGTTTCTGCACTTTTTCATCTGTAAGATAAAAATAAATTTGTGCTTAATAAATTAACTCTATGGAGTTTAAGGATGCTACTATTATCATTGCTTTATTGGCCTGGTTGGGTTGTGTATTCCATGAAGTTGGAAAAAAATTAAATTCTTTTACGTGAAGGCAAGGAACTCTATGAAGTGGTTTTCTTTCCCATTCAATCAATTCTCTGAAGAGAGGAGGTTGAAGGGAGACAAGCACTTCTAGAAATGTATGATTATTGAGAGGTTAGGGTATATGAGAAATATATTGAACTTGAGCACCTACCTGGAAGAAAATATTCAGATATTAACTTGTCATGTCCCAGCAGGATAGGAGAGTGGATTGTGTCTTTTTGTAAAACTTTGGCTCAACAGTGAACTCAAGCAGACCCATTACTGTTCTTTATCAAAAACTGAAAAGAAGTATCCTAAAACCTGTTCAAACATACCATTCTTCTGAACCTAATCTATTTTGTTACTGATAAACCCTAGGAATCTAGGGACTATCACCAAAGTTGCTTAAGTGTTGCCAATATCTTCTAGGTCTTAAGGATATTCCAAAGTTTAAAAAAAAAATGAATGTAGAACAAGGATGATACATTTGGAAATTCTCCCTTTAAGAATAGTAGAAATAGCTGGGTGCCAGTGGCTCATGTCTATAATCCTAGCTACTCAGGAGGCAGAGATCAGGAGGATCACAGTTTGAAGCTAGCCAAGGCAAATAGTTGGCAAGACCTTATTTTGAAAATACCCATCACAGAAAGGGCTGATGGAATGGCTCAAGATGAAGGCCCTTAGTTCAAGCCCCAGTACCACACACACACACACACACAAAAGAATAGCAGAAATTGGATGATTAGGAGGTATTGCAATTATATTCTACTTTAATTTGGGGGGAGAATATTAAGAGAATACAGCTAAGTAAATTTGTTTTCATTTTAAAAAGTGTTTCTATTAAATTCCACATCTGATTTTTTTTATTGTTGTGCTAGGTGGGGGTACATTGTGGCATTTGCAAAAGTTCTTACAATATATTAAATATATCTTCCTTGAATTCACTCCCTCCACCATTCTCCTTTATTCCTTCTTCCCCCACATCTGATTTTTTTTAAGTGAAAACTCCACTTATTTTCCACCTTAGTGCTGGAATGATACATGTTGTTCCACTCTAGTCACATTATTCTAGTTATCAAAGGGGCAAGGGATGAAAGAAGACCAGCTGTAGGCATGATGAAGGGAGCTGAAAAGCCCACTATGTGCTACATTCTTATTAACTTTAAAGTGAATTTTTTGTCAGTACTGGAATTTGAGCTCAGGGCCTCATTCTTGCTAGTTAGGCACTCTGCCACTTGAGCCACTCCACCAGCCCTTTTTTGTGCTGGGTGTTTTTTGAGATTGATTGTCATGAACTGTTTCCCTGGGTTGGCCTCAAACAGCAATCCTCCTGCTCTCTGCTTCTTGAGTAGCTAGAATTACAGGTGTGAGCCACTGGTACCTGGCTGAAGTGAATTTCTTTATCCTTCTAAAAGAGGGCCTGATTTAGGAACTTCTTTCATTCAAAAAAAATTTTTTCAGATAGCCTGGAAACCTGGAAGAGACAGTCAATGTGCCAATATTACCCATTTCTTAGCACATTGTAGTCTTCAGGGTATAAATTAGAGAGTGAGACCAAGGCCAGATTAAATTATTTCAGCAGATGCAACATATGAAACATTTCCTCTAAGGAAAATTTCAATACTGATTAGGCCTCGTTTGCTAGATACACAACTGGAGATGCTACTCAAGTAGGTATCAGTAGATTAAGTCAACCACTTGTTCTATATAGTGCATGTGGGTCCTCTCCTGAAAATTTTACTTTCCCTAAACATTTTAGAAATGATATGGAAGTATGCTAACCAATAGAAAAGAAAAGAGTAGGTGACTCCAAGATGGCAGCTAGAGGGAGGAAGCAGAAAGCATGTTTCCTAAAGTAAAATCTTGGAGAGATGCTGGAGATACATCTTACAGGAAAAAACACTCAGAAGAGGCAAAACGTTGACTCCTCCACACTCCCAGCCCACGCATAGCATCCCCACTTCACGTTAAACAGAGAAACCAGGAGGGCCCCCAGGCCACTGCCAGATGCCAGCACCCAGACCATTTGGGAAGACACGGACCACAAGGTGAGCTAAGTGGCAAGTGGTACTCCCACAGAAAACCTTGGGCCAGATCAGCATAGCCCCCTGGACAGACCGACCCCACCCAGGGAAAAAAGAAAAACGGAATAATAAGCAATAAAAAAAAAGACACATAGTAAAGAGGGCAGGGTGCCCTGAGTGCTGAAAAGGGGGGAGGGGAAATCCCTCATGGAACTGTAAATAAACAAGCCAGCCAGAGAAGGCAGAAGTGGCACATGCCAGCAACCAGGAGTGGGAAAGCTTGTAAAAGTGGCAGTGGAAGGAAAACTCCACAGGAGAGGGGGGAAGGCCCACTTCCCATGTGAACTGTAAATAAACACACTGGCCTGAGAGAGCGGGTGCAGTGTCACCTCCCCCAGTGTGTTTGGAAAGGGGAAAGCTTGTAGCAGTGGCAGTGGCCCAGGAGAACTCTAAGTAAACATAGCCTGCAGGACTAGGTGAGTGTTAAGCTCACTCCTGAGACCTGCATAAATAAAGCCTCCAGCAACAGCAGGCTGACAGCAGCAGGCAGGTGAACCGCAGCCTCAAAGAGCCATTCACAGAACTCTCTTCAGACTCTTTTTTTTCTCTATTCCTTTGATGAGACAACAACCGAACTATACCTGCATGCTGAAAAACTTACTGCAACTGTATTGCATTTGAACTTGGGACACTTTGTGGGGTTTTTCTTGTTTGTTTGGTTTGGTTTGGTTTTTTTTGTTGTTGTTTTTTTTCCCTTTTGATGAGACAATGACAGAACTACTTCTGAGACACCATCTCCAGGATTGGAGGCTTAGGGACTAACACCACATTATTAAGACTGAAACTTTATGGCATTTGAACTTGGAGACTTTTTTTTTAATCCTCTCTCTGTCTCTCTACTGCCTATTTAGCTTACTGTTGATTAGTACACTATCTCTCCCTGTTTATGTCTTTGAAACTTTTTTGTTTGTTTTTTTTTTTACTTGTTTATTTGTTTTTCCCTTTTTCTTTAACTTCTTTGCTTTCCCTCTCCTCTCACCCTTCCATCCTAAATATCACCATTGTTATTATTACAAGCTAGAAAATACTTAATTGCACACAGTACAGGGACAATAACAACACCAAGGGCAATGATGGAAAGACAGAAAAAACAGGGAAACCAGTTTCCCCACAGCAAAAAATTAGTACAGGAACCAGAGGGAAATGAAGAAAACAGATACTCAGATCCAGACTCCAACAAAATGAAGATAAACTATGCCAAAAAACCCAATGAAGCCCACAAGAATAATCTAAAAGAAGAAATCCTACAGGTAATCAATGAGAATTTTATAGAGATGATACTGGATATGGTCAATCAAAATGTACAGGAGACACTCAAGAAATTCCAAGCAACAAAAATAAAGAATTTGAGAAAGCACAAGAAGAAATAAAAGAAACCATAGGAGCACTGTATAAACACCAAAGTGAAACAAAGAACATGATTAATAAAGACATAAATGAACTCAGGACGAAAATAGACAACATTAAAGAGGAAGTGACTCAGGATATGGAAAACCTCAGAAAAAAGAAAGAAAAAAATTGCAAAACAAAATGGTAGGCCTATCCAGCAGAATAGAACAAACAAGACAGAATCTCAGAACTTGAAGATGAAATGGTAATTAAAGGAAAAACCAAAGAACTATTAGTTAAATAACTCAAGACCTGTGAAAAGAAAATGCAAGAACTCACTGACTCCATCAAAAGACCAAACCTGAGAACCATGGGCATTGAAGAAGGAGAAGAGGTGAAAGCAAAGGGAATGTGAAATATATTCAACAAAATAATAACAGAAAATTTCCCAAATCTAGAGAAAGATATTCCCATACAAATGCAAGAGGCCTCCAGAACACCAAAGAGACCAGACCAAAATAGAACTACCTCACAGCATATTATCATTAAAACAACAAGTACAGAGACATGAGAAAGAATATTGAAGGCTGTAAGAGAGAAAAAACAAGTAACATACAAAGGTAAACCCATCAAAATCATAGCAGACTTCTCAACAGAAACATTAAAAGCAAGGAGAGCTTGGGGTGAGATCTTCCAGGCACTGAACAAAAGTAACTTCAACCCTAGGATACTCTACCCAGCAAAACTATCATTCAAAATAGATGGAGCAATAAAAGTCTTCCACGCTAAGCAGAAACTAAAACAATATGTGACCACAAAGCCACCACTAACAAAAGATTCTGCAAGGGATTCTGCACACAGAAAGTGAAACCCAACATAACCATGAAAAGGCAGGCAGCACCGAACTATAGGAAAAGAAAAAGCAGGAAAGTAGAGAGTAACCTCAACTTAGGTAAACACAACCAAACCTTCAAACAACTAAGACAACTAAATGACAGGAATCACCACATACCTATCAGTACTAACACTTACAGAAGTATATAGTTTTCCTTGTAGAGGTCTTTCACATCTTTTGTTAGGTTTCCACCTAGGTATTTGATTTTGTTTCAGGCTATTGTAAATGGAATTGTTTTCATACATTCTTTTTCAGTTTCTCATTGTTAGTGTATAGAAATGCTAATGATTTTTCTATGTTGATTTTATATCCTGCTACCTTGCTATAGCTAGTGGTGTCTGCCACCACCCCCTCTTACCACTCACCCTGCCCCCTCCCTCTCCCCCCACCCCCTCGATACCTGGCAGAAACTATTTTGCCCTTATCTCTAATTATGTTGTAGAGAGAGTATAAGCAATAATAGGAAGGAACAAGGGGTTTTGCTGGTTGAGATAAGGATAGCTATACAGGGCATTGACTCACATTGATTTCCTGTGCGTGGGTGTTACCTTCTAGGTTAATTCTTTTTGATCTAACCTTTTCTCTAGTACCTGTTCCCCTTTTCCTATTGGCCTCAGTTGCATTTAAGGTATCTGCTTTAGTTTCTCTGCGTTAAGGGCAACAAATGCTAGCTAATTTTTTAGGTGTCTTACCTATCCTCACCCCTCCCTTGTGTGCTCTCGCTTTTATCATGTGCTCATAGTCCAATCCCATTGTTGTGTTTGCCCTTGATCTAATGTCCACATATGAGGGAGAACATACGATTTTTGGTCTTTTGGGCCAGGCTAACCTCACTCAGAATGATGTTCTCCAATTCCATCCATTTACCAGCGAATGATAACATTTCGTTCTTCTTCATGGCTGCATAAAATTCCATTGTGTACAGATACCACATTTCCTTAATCCATTCGTTGGTGGTGAGGCATCTTGGCTGTTTCCATAACTTGGCTATTGTGAATAGTGCCGCAATAAACATGGATGTGCAGGTGCCTCTGGAGTAACAGTCTTTTGGGTATATCCGCAAGAGTGGTATTGCTGGATCAAATGGTAGATCAATGTCTAGCTTTTTAAGTAGCCTCCAAATTTTTTTCCAGAGTGGTTGTACTAGTCTACATTCCCACCAACAGTGTAAGAGGGTTCCTTTTTCCCTGCATCCTCGCCAACACCTGTTGGTGGTGGTGTTGCTGATGATGGCTATTCTAACAGGGGTGAGGTGGAATCTTAGCGTGGTTTTAATTTGCATTTCCTTTATTGCTAGAGATGGTGAGCATTTTTTCATGTGTTTTCTGGCCATTTGAATTTCTTCTTTTGAGAAAGTTCTGTTTAGTTCACTTGCCCATTTCTTTATTGGTTCATTAGTTTTGGGAGAATTTAGTTTTTTAAGTTCCTTATATATTCTGGTTATCAGTCCTTTGTCTGATGTATAGTTGGCAAATATTTTCTCCCACTCTGTGGGTGTTCTCTTCAGTTTAGAGACCATTTCTTTTGATGAACAGAAGCGTTTTAGTTTTATGAGGTCCCATTTATCTATGCTATCTCTTAGTTGCTGTGCTGCTGGGGTTTCGTTGAGAAAGTTCTTACCTATACCTACTAACTCCAGAGTATTTCCTACTCTTTCTTGTATCAACTTAAGAGTTTGGGGTCTGATATTAAGATCCTTGATCCATTTTGAGTTAATCTTGGTATAGGGTGATATACATGGATCTAGTTTCAGTTTTTTGCAGACTGCTAACCAGTTTTCCCAGCAGTTTTTGTTGAAGAGGCTGCTATTTCTCCATTGTATATTTTTAGCTCCGTTGTCAAAGATAAGTTGCTTATAGTTGTGTGGCTTCCTATCTGGATCCTCTATTCTGTTCCACTGGTCTTCATGTCTGTTTTTGTGCCAGTACCATGCTGTTTTTATTGTTGTTGCTTTGCAATATAGTTTGAAGTCAGGTATTGTGATACGTCCTGCATTGTTCTTTTGACTGAGTATTGCCTTGGCTATTCGTGGCCTCTTGTATTTCCATATAAATTTAACAGCAGATTTTTCAATCTCTTTAATGAATGTCATTGGAATTTTGATGGGAATTGCATTAAACATGTAGATTACTTTGGGGAGTATCGACATTTTTACTATGTTGATTCTACGAATCCATGAGCATGGGAGATCTCTCCACTTTCTATAGTCTTCCTCAATCTCTTTCTTCAGAAGTGTATAGTTTTCCTTGTAGAGGTCTTTCACATCTTTTGTTAGGTTTACACCTAGGTATTTGATTTTGTTTGAGGCTATTGTAAATGGAATTGTTTTCATACATTCTTTTTCCGTTTGCTCATTGTTAGTGTATAGAAATGCTAATGATTTTTCTATGTTGATTTTATATCCTGCTACCTTGCTATAGCTATTGATGATGTCTAGAAGCTTCTGAGTAGAGTTTTTTGGGTCTTTAAGGTATAGGATCATGTCGTCTGCAAATAGGGATATTTTGACAGTTTCTTTACCTATTTGTATTCCTTTTATTCCTTCTTCTTGCCTAATTGCTCTGGCTAGGAATTCCAGTACTATGTTGAATAGGAGTGGAGATAGTGGGCATCCTTGTCTGGTTCCTGATTTTAGAGGGAATGGTTTTAATTTTTCTCCATTAAGTATAATGCTGGTTGTAGGTTTGTCATATATAGCTTTTATAATGTTGAGGAACTTTCCTTCTATTCCTAGTTTTCTTAGAGCTTTTATCATGAAATGATGTTGGATCTTATCAAAGGCTTTTTCTGCATCTATTGAGATGATCAAGTGGTTTTTGTCTTTGCTTCTGTTAATGTGGTTTATTACGTTTATTGATTTTTAGTATGTTGAACCACCCCTGCATCCCTGGGATGAAGCCTACTTGGTCATGGTGAATAATCTTTTTGATGTGTTGTTGAATTCGGTTTGCCATTATTTTGTTGAGGATTTTTGCATCAATGTTCATTAAGGAGATTGGCCTATAGTTCTCCTTTTTGGAGGTGTCTTTGCCTGGTTTTGGGATAAGTGTAATACTGGCTTCATAAAATGTGTTTGGCAGTTTTCCTTCCCTTTCCATTTCGTGGAACAGTTTAAGGAGGGTTGGTATCAGTTCTTGTTAAAGGTCTGATAGAATTCAGCAGAGAATCCATCAGGTCCTGGACTTTTCTTTTTGGGGAGACTCTTGATTGCTGCTTCAATTTCATTTTGTGTTATAGATCTATTCAGGTGATTAATTTCCTCTTGGTTCAGTTTTGATCATATGTATCTAGAAATCTGTCCATTTCTTTTAGATTTTCAAATTTATTTGAATATAGGTTCTCAAAGTAGTCTCTGATGTTTTCCTGGACTTCCATGGTGTTTGTTGTTATCTCCCCTTTTGCATTCCTGATTCTACTAATTTGGGTTTTTTCTCTCCTCATTTTAGTCAGGTTTGCCAGGGGTCTGTCGATCTTGTTTATTTTTTCAAAGAACCAACTTTTTGTTTCATTAATTCTATGTATGGTTTTTTTGGTTTCTATTTCATTGATTTCAGTTCTTATTTTTATTATTTCTCTCCTATTTGTTTTGGGATTTGTTTGTTCTTGTTTTTCTAGGAGTTTGAGATGTATCATTAGGTCATTGATTTGGGATCTTTCAATCTTTTTAATATATGCACTCATGGCTATAAACTTTCCTCTCAAGACTGCCTTAGCTGTGTCCCATAGGTTCCGGTAGGTTGTGTTTTCATTTTCATTGACTTCCAGGAACTTTTTAATTTCCTCTTTTATTGCATCGATGATCCATTCTTCATTAAGTAATGAGTTATTTAGTTTCCAGCTGTTTGCATGTTTTTTGTCTTTACTTTTGTTGTTGAGTTCTACTTTTACTGCATTGTGGTCAGATAGTATGCATGGTATTATTTCTATTCTCTTATATTTGCTGAGGCTTGCTTTGTGCCCTAGGATATGATCTATTTTGGAGAAGGTTCCATGGGCTGCTGAGAAGAATGTATATTGTGTAGAGGTTGGATGAAATGTTCTGTAGACATCTACTAGGTCCACTTGATCTATTGCATATTTTAGATCTTGGATTTCTTTATTGAGTTTTTGTTTGGATGACCTATCTATTGATGATAATGGAGTGTTAAAGTCTCCCACAACCACTGTGTTGGCGTTTATATATGCTTTTAGGTCTTTCAGGGTATGTTTCATGAAATTGGGTGCATTGACATTGGGTGCGTACAGATTGATGATTATTATTTCCTTTTGGTCTATTTCCCCTTTTATTAGTATGGAATGTCCTTCTTTATCTCATTTGATCAATGTAGGTTTGAAGTCTACTTTGTCAGAGATAAGTATTGCTACTCCTGCTTGTTTTCGGGGTCCATTGGCTTGGTAAATCTTCTTCCAGCCTTTCATCCTAAGCATATGCTTATTTCTGTTGGTGAGATGAGTCTCCTGTAAGCAACAAATTGTTGGATCTTCTTTTTTAATCCATTTTGTCAAACGGTGTCTTTTGATGGGTGAATTAAGTCCATTAACATTAAGCGTTAGTACTGATAGGTATGTGGTGATTCCTGCCATTTAGTTGTCTTAGTTGTTTGAAGGTTTGATTGTGTGTACCTAACTTGATGTTACTCTCTACTGTCTTGCTTTTTCTTATCCTGTGGTTTGGTGCTGCCTGCCTTTTCATGGTTAAGTTGGGTGTCACTTTCTGTGTGCAGGATCCCTTGCAGAATCTTTTGTAATGGTGGCTTTGTGGTCACATATTGTTTTAGTTTCTGCTTATCATGGAAGACTTTTATTGTTCCATCTATTTTGAATGATAGCTTTGCTGGGTAGAGTATCCTGGGGTTGAAGTTATTTTCATTCGGTGCCCGGAAGATCTCACCCCAAGCTCTTCTTGCTTTTAATGTTTCTGTTGAGAAGTCTGCTGTGATTTTGATGGGTTTACCTTTGTATGTTACTTGTTTTTTCTCTCTTACAGCCTTCAATATTCTTTCCTTAGTTTCTGAACTTGTTGTTTTAATGATGATATGTCGTGGAGTAGTTCTATTTTGATCTGGTCTGTTTGGTGTCCTGGAGGCCTCTTGCATTTGTATGGGAATATCTTTCTCTAGATTTGGGAAATTTTCCGTTATTATTTTGTTGAATATATTATGCATTCCCTTCGCTTGCACCTCTTCTCCTTCTTCGATGCCCATGATTCTCAAGTTTGGTCTTTTGATGGAGTCAGTGAGTTCTTGCATTTTCTTTTCACAGGTCTTGAGTTGTTTAATTAATAGTTCTTCGGTTTTTCCTTTAATTACCATTTCATCCTCAAGTTCTGAGATTCTGTCTTCTGTTTGTTCTATTCTGCTGGATTGGCCTTCCGTTTTGTTTTGCAGTTCTGTTTCGTTCTTTTTTCTGAGGTTTTCCATATCCTGGCAGTTTTCTTCTTTATTGTTGTCTATTTTTGTCCTGAGTTCATTTATCCATTTATTCATTGTGTTCTCTCTTTCACTTTGGTGTTTATACAGTGCTTCTATGGTTTCCTTTATTTCTTCTTTTGCTTTTTCAAATTCTCTATTTTTATTGTCTTGGAATTTCTTGAGTGTCTCCTGTACATTTTGGTTGACCCTATCCAGTATCATCTCTATAAAATTCTCATTGAGTACTTGTAGTATGTCTTCTTTTAAATTATTCTTGTGGGCTTCATTAGGTCCTTTGGCATAGTTTATCTTCATTTTGTTGGAGTCTGGATCTGAGTTTCTGTTCTCTTCATTCCCCTCTGGTTCCTGTACTAATTTTTTGCTGTGGGGAAACTGGTTTCCCTGTTTTTTCTGTGTTCCCGTCATTGTCCTTGGTGTTGTTATTGTTCCTGTACTGTGTGTAATTAAGTATTTTCTAGCTTGTAATAATAACAATGGTAATATTTAGAATGGAAGAGTGAGCTGAGATGGAAAGCAAGAAGTTAAAGAAAAGGAGAAAACAAATATACAGACAAGAGGGAGAAAGCAGAACAAGGTATCAGACAAGAGAGTTTCAAAGGTATAAACAGGAGTGTTAGTGTACTAATCAACAGTAAGCTGAACAGACATTAGAGAGACAGAGAGAGGATTGAAAATCAAAGATAAAAAAATAAAAAATAAGTAAATGAAAGTAATATCTATATATAAAAATGAATTAAAATAAAATGGAAAATAGAAAATTAAAAAAAAAACAAAAAAACTTCCAAGTTTATATGCAATGTAGTTTCAGTCTTAATAATTTGGGTGTTCGTCTCAATCTCCAGTCCTGGAGTTGGTGCCTCAGATGTTGTTCTGTAGTTGTCTCATCAAAGGGGATGCATAAAGTAGAACAAAACTACACACACACACACACACACACACACACACACAAAAGCCCCACCAAGTGTCCCCAGTTCAAATGCAATACAGTTTCAGTAAGTTTTTCAGCTTGCAGGTGTAATTCGGTTTTTCTCTCATCAAAGGTAGGGAGAAAAAGAAAAAAAAAGCATCTGGAGACAGTTCTGAGAGTGGTATCTGCAACTGTGGCTTGCCTGCCTGGTGCTTTCAGCCTGTAGCTGGCGGCGTTATTTATGCAGATCTCTGGGGTGAGCTAGCACTCACCTGGTCCCACAGGCTTTGTTTGTTCATAGTTCTCCTGTGCGGGAGCCTCTGCTACAGGCTTTCCCCTTTCCAAGCAGTGGGAAAGGTGACACTGCCCCGGCGTTGTCAGGCCTGCGTGTTTATTTACAGTTCATGTGGGAGGTGGGTCTTCCCCCCTCTCCTCTGAATTTTCCTCCCACTGCCACTTTCAGAAGCTTTCCTGCTCCTGCTTACTGGGCGGTGCTGCTGCTCCTGCCAGCCACCATGTTTGTTTACAGTTCACGTGGGAAGTGGGTCTTCCCTCCTGTCACAAGCTTCCCCGCTCCTGGTTGCTGGGCGCGCGCCCCGCTCCCACTAGAGGCTCTCTGGCCTGCCTGGCTTGTTTATTTACAGTCCCAGGAAGGATTCCCTTCCCCCAATCTTGTGCTCAGGGTGCCCCACCCTCTTTCCAGCGTGTCTTAACTGTTCTTATTGCTTATTACTCAGTTTCTGTTTTTTTCCTGGGTGGAGGTCAGTCTGTCCAGGGGGCTATGCTGCTCTGGCCCAGGCTTGTCTGTGGGGATACCGTGGTACCGCGAAGCTTACCTGGTCCGCGTCTTCCCAAGCCGTATGGGTGCCGGCCACTGGCGGCCCCGGGGGCCCTCCTCGTTTCTCTGTTTAACATGAAGTGGAGATTCTCTGCACCGGCTGGAGATGTGGAGGGGTCAAAGTTATGCCTTTTCTCGATGATTATGCCTGTGAAGTGTGTCTCCAGCATCTCTCCAAGATTTCACTATAGGAGGGTCACTTTCTGCTTCCTACCTCTAGCCGCCATCTTGGAATTCCTATTCTTTCAGTCTTTTTAATATATGCACTCATGGCTATAAACTTTCCTCTCAGGACTGCCTTAGCTGTGTCCCCAAAATCTTTGAAACAATGGTTTTTGGACATTAGAAACTAGATAGTGCAGGACAGAATTTCCTCAAAAGAAGTTTGGTGAATGCTCAGCTTATTGCCTAGAGAATTGGTGGAATACCACACAGGTAAAAGGAACTCAGGGCAGTTTGGCAATCTCCCTGAGTTGAAGAGACAGAGTTTAGCATTTGGAGAAGTCAGGGGTACAGAGTACCTGTGAGAAGAAAGCTGCAATGAGAGGGAGCTGCCCACATCTTTCCCCCGAGTCTTTAGCTGAATAGTAGTCAGTGCTTGAACTTGAGGGAACCACTGCAGAGGAGAAGATGGAGTAATCTTTAGCACACACAGAGCTTGGAACAGTTTATGTTCCCATGAGCCAGAGTAGGCAGACTTCCCAACACATAGGGAACTGAGTAGAGCCTTCAGAAGGGTATTGTTTCAATAGAAGTGTTAAATTATCCCTAGTCTAAAGGATGTTCTGCATCCACAAAACTTAAGAAGACTCACAAGCATGAAATTATTTCCATGTAATTGAACTGCATTTCAATACAAAGGCCAAGAATATTTAATGGATCACAAACATATCCAGTAAACCCAAAACATTAAACTTATCACTTCAACCACTTTGCCAGCAAAACATTAAACTTACAATATTGGACATTAAATAAAAAATATTGGACATGCATAGGAGCAATAACATATGGCTCATGATGAGGAGAAAATCAATAGAAACTAACTCAGAAGTGATATAGATGGCAGAATTAGTAGATAAAGACTTTAAAATAACTATTATAAACATATCCTATATATTTAATGAGTCAAAGGAAAATGTAAGTACAACAAGGAGAGAAATGGAAGCTACTAAAAATACTCAAGAATTCAAAACTGCACTGGAGGACTGGTGGAGTGGCTCAAGTGGTAGAGCCTGTGTAGTGAGCATGAGGCACTGAGTTTGAGCTCCAGTGCTATAAAAAATGCACTGGATGTGGCTAGAATTAACAGCTGATTAGACACTGTAAGAAGAAAACGTCAGTGGACTTGAAGGCCACAATAGAAACTAACCAAAAGAAAACTTAAAGACTAAAACACTGGGATAAAAACGAATAGAGCATGAGCTATGGGCAAAAATCAAGCAACCTAATGTGTAATTGGAGACCCAAAAGATGAGGAGAGGCAGGTGGGGACAAAAGCATACTTATAGAAATAATGACTGAAATTTTCCACATTTGATCAACTTAAGTGTGACTTGAAAAGATCCAGAGGTTTTCATTACAAAACACTACCTCTGTGGTCATTTCACCAAGAATGCACTCCATCTGCTTCTTAATCTTTTCCACCTAACACACTTAAAGACCCATAGCCTCCTGAAAACATTCCCAGACCCTTCCAGTGATGCAATCTTTTCCTGAACACTGAACACTTTTGGACCATCAGTTATTTGACAATTAGTCATACAATGACTGACTGCAATTCCTGAGTAGTTGTTTCTATTCTTCTCTTTCTCTCCTCCTCCTCCTCCTCCTCTTCCTCTTCCTCCTCCTCCATTCTCCCTTCTTCTTCTTCTTCTTCTTCTTCTTCTTCTTCTTCTTCTTCTTCTTCTTCTTCTTCTTCTTCTTTCTTCTTCTTCTTCTTCTTTTATTCTTATTCTTATTCTTATTCTTATTCTTATTCTTATTCTTCTTTTTTGAGACATGGTGTTACTATGTAGCCTTACACTCACAATCTTCCTGCTTCAGTTTCCCAAGTGCTAGAATTACAAATGTGCACCACCACACCTGGATATTCTTAACTTTTAAATTTTTTATGCAACTATTTACATGTTTGTGTCCTTCCTCCTCCAATTTTTGCATTCTCTCTCCTTCCCCTTCAAAGAATAAATTCCTCCATCAATTCTCCCGGCTTCCTGTTCAGATTTCTCTTACCTTTTAAAAACTAAAGGTTTAATGATCAAACTCCATCACCCTTCTGCCCTATTTTATTACTACTTGTTGTTTTATTCTTTCTCCTTCACATCCTATCTTCTAAAAGTTTTAATATCACCTAAACCTGTTCTGAATCCTTCAATTTAGTAAATGGTACCTAATCAATAGAGCCATAAATTTTGACATCATCCTTGATTTCTCCTTCCTTCAAACTACATATCCAGCTACTTATCATATCTTACTGATTTGCTTATATACATTTCTCAAATGGGTCCCCTCTCTAGCCCCTATGTATCTTATTTCAGACTCTATTATTTCATTTTGGAGCTACTAGTTATCTTCCCTTATTTTGGTTTTTTAGTCCATTCTTTACACCAAAAAATGTCATTTCTTCCTGAAATAGAATCCAATTACATTGCTTCCATGCATAATATATTTTGATAATTTTCCACAGGCATCCAGATAAAATTCATGCTCTCCCTCATGGCACACAATGCCACAACATGCTAGCCTCTTTCACCTCATACTGAACTATTCAGTTTCCTGGATGCTCCAGGGCATCTAATATATCCTGGCATTTGCACACATTGCTCTTTATGCTGGATCTTGTCCCTCCTACTAATGACTCTTCATAACATTATTTAGGAATCACATAGGACTTTGTCATATCTATAAGGTTTCCCTTACATTCCCTGATTAGACCACTCCTGTTATACCCATAAATTATTCCATATCTATTCTTTATTGAATGCTTACTTTCATGTCAAAAAATCAAAGTAGACAAATGAGATTATATTAAACTAAGAAAATAACAGTGAAGTTATAGCCTACAGGATGGAAGAAAACATTTAAAGAATATATGAAGAACTCAAAAAATCCAACAGCAAAAACACAATCTGATGAAGAAATGGGCAAATGATTTGAACTGAAATTTTTCAAAAGAAGACATGTAGCCAAGAATCACATGCAAAATGCTCAACATCACTAATCATCAGGAAAATGCAATTCAAAACCATAATGATTACCACATGATAATAGTGATTATTATAATTATATGATTATATACGATATAATTATGATACCATAATTATATCCTATATATGATTATTATGATAATAATGATTATTATCAAAGAGACAAATATTTAAATGCTGGCAAGGATGCAGAGAAAGGGGAACTTTGTAAGCTGTTGGTGGGAACATAAGTTAGTAGAGTTATTATAGAAAATATTATGAACATTCCTGAAAAAATTAAAACTAGAACTATTATGTGATACAATAATCCTACTATTTGGTATATATCCAAGGAAATAGTAATAAGTATGTCAAAGAGGTATTGGACACCCCTTTTAATCAAAGAACTATTTACTATATCCAAGGCATGGAATTAATCTAAGTGTCTACCAATAGATGAATGGATTAAGAAGATGTGGTATGTTGAGAAAGAAATCAAGAAAATAAACCATTCATAATATCCTCAAAATTAATAAAATATCTAGGAGTAAACCTAATCAAAAGAGGTGAAAGATCTCTACAATGAAAAATATAAAACATTAAAGGCACTAGGAGATGGGAAGACCTCCCACATTCGTGGAATTAGAATTCATATTGTGAAAATGACTGTATTACCAAAAGTGATCTACAGATTCAACACAATCCCCATGACATTTTTCATAGAAACAGAAAACTAATCCTAAAATTCACATGTAAGCACAAAAGACACTGAATAGCCAAGGCAATCCTAAGCAAAAACAGCAATGCTGGAGGAATCACAATACCTGACTTCAAATGGTACGACAGGCCATAGTAACACAAACACCATGGTACTAGCACAAAACAGACACACAGACCAATGGACCAGAACAGAGGACCCAGAAATAAACCCACATAGCTACAGCAATGTGATTCACAACAAAGGTGCCAAAAATACATTGGAGAAGAGATATATTTTTCAACAAATGGTGTTGGGGAAACTGGATATCTACTTGTAGAAAACTGAAACTAGACTCTGATATCTTACCTTGTACAAAAAGTCAACTCAAAATGGGCCAAAGACCTTAATGTAAGACCTGAAACTTAAAAAAAAAAAAAAAAAATCTGATACCTTAAAAGCAACTAAGGCCAATAGGAGAAGGGGACCAGGAACTACAGAAAAGGTTAGATCAAAAAGAACTAACCTAGAAGATAACACACATGCACAGGAAATCAATGTGAGTCAACTCCCTATATAGCTATCCTTATCTCAACTAGCAAAAACCCTTGTTCCTTCCTATTATTGCTTATACTCTCTCTTCAACAAAATTAGAGATAAGGGTAAAATAGTTTCTGCTGGGTATGAAGGGGGTGAGGGGGAGAGGGAGGGGACAGATGGGTGGTAAGGGAGGGGGTGGGGGCAGGGGGGAGAAATGACCCAAGCATTGTATGCACATATGAATAAAAAAATAAAAATTTAAAAAAAATCTGAAACTTTAAAAATCACTAGAGCAAAATATAGGGGAAACACTGGAAGACACAGGCAAAGACTTTCTAAATAGGACTCCAATAGAAGAAATAAGAACAATAACTGGCAAATGGAATTGCAATCAATTTTAAAAGTTTCTGTTAGGCAAAGGAAACAATTACCAGAGTGAAGAGTCAGCCTATAGAATGGAGAAAATCTGTGCCAGCTATTCATTTGACAAGGGATTAATAGTTAGAAATATAAAGAACTCACAAAATTAGTCCAAGCAACAAATAATACTATTGATATACAGGCAAATGAATTGGACAATTCTCAAAAGTACAAATGGCCAATACATACATGAAAAAATGTTCAACATCTTTATCCATCAAGGAAATGCAAATTGAAATGACACTGAAATTCCCTTTCACCCTAGTCAGAATGACTATCATCAAGAAAACAAAACCAACAAATACTTGCAAGGATCTAGGAGAAAAGGATACTCTTATAAACTCTTGGTGGGAATGCAAATTAGTCCATCTTCTATGAAAATTAGTATAGAGATTTCTCAAGAAATGAAAGACAGATCTAACATATGATCCCTCTATAACACTCCTATGAAAAGGAATCAAAGTTCAGTGTTCTATAATGCAACAGGGTGACTACAGTTAACAATAATTTATTGTGTATTTTAAAATAGCTAGGAGAGAGGCTGTCGAATATTCTCACCTCAAAGAAATGATTAATGTTTGAGGTGATGGATATACTAAATACTCTGATTTGATCACTATACTTTGTGTATATGTATCAACATGTTGCAGTGTACCCCATAAATATATAAAATTCTTATGTGTCAACAAACAAAAGACAATATAAGCTACATGAAGGTGGAACTTTTGCCTATTTTGTTCATTGCAATATCCTTGAACTTAGAACAGTGTCCAGCATATAGTAAGTACTCAGCAGTAATTTGTTATAGAAACAAATAAATATTTGCTGAGTACTTAGGGCAGCAACGAATATATGGTATAGATTCTTAAACTGTACTGCAACCATGTTTTTCCCCCTAAAAGATTTCAACTTCCAGTGGTGGCTACATTTTATGTATCTCTGTGTCTCCAGTGCCTACTAAAATTTCTGGCATGTATTACATCCAATAAATGAATCTCCTCACCAATACTGCAAGTTCCTCATGGCAGAAGGAGGTCTTATGACACCTGGAACAGTGCCTTCCACATGTTCAATGAATGTGTGTTTATTGCAAGCTGGCCATTAACCTCAAATAAAACGACTCAAAAAGATCATGCCACCATACATGAACAGTGTTACAAATACACAAAAGATATTTTCCTAAACTCAATCTTAGGGTCTTGCCATTTTGAGTTAAGAATTAGGTGCTCATTACCCAGGCACTGGTGTTTCATGCCTGTAATCCTAGCTATTTGGGAGGCTGGGGTCAGGAGGATCATAGTTCCAGGCTAGCCTGGGCAAATAGTTTGTTGAGACCCCCATCTCCAAAGTAACCAGACCAAAATGGACTAGAGGCTAGGGCTTTCAGTAGATCAGTAAGAGTTCATGTCACATCTCTTCAGTGATTTTGATGGTCTGAAGTTCATTATTAAATTCCTAAGGCCATCTCTGGGAAAATGTATTTTTTTTTTATTATTCACATGTGCATACAATGCTTGGGTCATTTCTCCCCCCTCCCCCAACCCCCTCCCTTACCACCCACCCCACCCCTTCCCTCTTCCTCCCATCCCCACGATACCAGACAGAAATTATTTTGCCCTTATCTCTAATTTTGTTGTAGAGAGAGTATAAGCAATAATAGGAAGGAACATGGGATTTTGCTAGTTGAGATAAGGATAGCTATACAGGGAGTTGACTCACATTAATTTCCTGTGCGTGGGTGTTACCTTCTAGGTTAATTCTTTTTGATCTAACCTTTTCTCTAGTTCCTGGTCCCCTTTTCCTATTGGCCTCAGTTGCTTTTAAGGTATCTGTTTTAGTTTCTCTGCGTTGAGGGCAACAAATGCTATCTATTTTTTTAGGTGTCTTACCTATCCTCATATCTCCCTTGTGTGCTCTTGTTTTTATCTTGTGATCAAAGTCCAATCCCCTTGTTGTGTTTGCCCTTGATCTAATGTCCACATATGAGGGAGAACATATGATTTTTGGTCTTTTGGGCCAGGCTAACCTCACTCAGAATGACGTTCTCCAGTTCCATCATTTACCAGCAAATGACAACATTTCATTCTTCTTCATGGCTGCATAAAATTCCATTGTGTATAGATACCACATTTTCTTGATCCGTTTGTCAGTAGTGGGGCATCTTGGCTGTTCCCATAACTTGGCTATTGTGAATAGTGCTGCAATAAATATGGGTGTGCAGGTGCCTCTGGAGTAACCTGTGTCACATTCTTTTGGGTATATCCCCAAGAGTGGTGTTGCTGGATCAAATGGTAGATCAATGTTTAGATTTTTAAGTAGCCTCCAAATTTTCTTCCAGAGTGGTTGTACTAATTTACATTCCCACCAACAGAGTAAGAGGGTTCCTTTTTCCCTGCATCCTCGCTGACACCTGTTGTTGGTGGTGTTGCTAATGATGGCTATTCTAACGGGGGGGGGGGGGGGGAGGTGGAATCTTAGTGTGGTTTTAATTTGCATTTCCTTTATTGCTAGAGATGGTGAGCATTTTTTCATGTGTTTTTTGGCCATTTGAATTTCTTCTTTTGAGAAAGTTCTGAGTAGTTCACTTGCCCATTTCTTTATTGGTTCATTAGTTTTGGGAGAATTTAGTTTTTTAAGTTCCCTATATATTCTGGTTATCAGTCCTTTGTCTGATGTGTAGCTGGCAAATATTTTCTCCTACTCTGTGGGTGTTCTCTTCAGTTTAGAGACCAGGGAAAATGTATTTTAATTAGGTTCTTAGATTCTTGCATGCTCTTACAACATGTAAGCTTTTTTAATTATGGAAAAATTTATGTAACACAAGAGTTAACATTTTATTCACTTTTTAAGTATAAAGTTCAAGGCATAAAATACATTTATATTATTGCGCAACCATTACTACATCTCTAGAACTTTTACATATTACCCAACTACAACCCTGTACCCATTAAGCACTAACCACTGCTGGGAATGTATCTCAGTGGTAGAGCAGTTTCTTTGTATGAACAAGGCCCAGATTGAATTCTCAGAACTGTAAAGCAAACAAAAAAAAATTAATAAACATGAAATCCCTATTCCCAGGTTTCCCCAGTCCTGGCAACCAACATTGTTTCTGTCTGCATGAATTTGATTACTTAGGTAATTTATACAAGTAGAATTATGTAATCCTTTTGTGCCCAGCTTATTTCATTTTTATCATGCATCACATGTGTTGTAGCATGTATGTTTTGATGGGTGGACATTTAGGTTGTTTCTACCTTTGGCTCTTGTGAATAATGCTGCCAGAGATAGGCACAAATATCTGTTTGAGCCCAGTTTTTATTCTTCTTGGTAAATACCCAGAAGCAGGATTGCTGAATCATAGGGTAATTTATGTTAATTTTTTGAGCAAGTGTGCTACTGTTTTCTACAATGGCTGGCCTATTTTACATTCCCATCAGGAATGCATAAGGTTCTAATTTCTCCACATCCTCACCAACAGTTGTTATTTTCTTTTTATAAAACATAGATGTCATCATAATGGGTGTGAAGTGTAGTTTGGACTTGCATTTCTATAGTGATTAATGATTGTCAGAATCTTTTCTTGGCCTTTTGTATATCTTTGGAGAAGTGTATGATCACGTACTTTGCTCATTTTTAACTAGATTGTCTTGTTCAGTTTGTATGTTCATACTTGATGTTGAGTTGGGATGTAAAATATTTAGCTCACATTTTCTTTCTTGATGTATCCTTTTTTAAAACCAGTGTTTCATAATATTGCTGCATTTGTATTAAGTCTATATTCCACATATGAGAGAGAACATATGGCTTTTGGCCTTCAGAGTCTGGCTAACTTCACTTAAGATGATGTTCTCCGATTTCATGTTTTTCATGAAATCATTTTCATGTTTTTGCATTGTTTTTCAGCATAAACGTATCAAAAAGCTTGATGATAATGTAGTGTTATTTCCTTTAAAAGTCACTAGGTCATTTTTGCTTGGATGCCTAAAGGATATTTTTTTCCTTTTCTCCTAATATTTAATACGTCTTGGTATTAACTATTGTGGGGTCTGTTTTTACAGATACATAGTGTGCCTTTTCAATATGTAATCTTTTTTTTTTTTAAGGTCTCACTATGTAGCCCAGGCTGGCCTTGAACTTGCAATCCTTCTGCTTCAGCCTTGTGAGTACTGGTATTACAGGCATATATTGCCACACCTCGATCAGTCTTTTTTATTTTAGAAAATTTTTCTTGAGTTATATTTTTTAGCATATTGCTGCATCCTATGATTTTGTTTTTCTTCTTCATGGACTCATATGTAGATAGTATATTCTTTGATTGAAAATATATTTAGATAGAAAGATATATAGAAAGATAAAAGGTATCAAACCCTCCATATCCTTGTCAATGCTTTGTATTTTCAGTCTTTTAGATTTTACCATTCTGCTAGGCAACATGGCTCAAGCCTGAAATCCTAGCTACTCAGGAGGCAGAGAACAGGAGGGTGGAGGTTCAAAGCCAGCCTAGGCAAACAGTTTGTGAGAACTTAGTTCAAAAAACAAGGGCTGACGGAGAGGCTAAAGCGATAGAAGTGCATGCCTAGCAAGTATGAGGCTCCGAGTTCAAACTCCAGTGCCGAAAGATTTTAGCCATTCTATTATATGTACAATAGTATCTTAGTGTAGTTTCAACGAACATTTTCTTCATGACTAATGCTGAGCATTTTTCATGTACTTATTTGTCATATGTATATTTTCTTTGGTGAAGTATCTGTTTAAATATTTTACCTATTTTTTAAGTTGGGTCTTTTTCTTATTATTTTTTGAAGGTTTGTATCTTTGAGATAAATCCTTTATCAGATACATTATTTGAAAATACAAAGTTTCAGTCTTTTGTATGTGGATATCTGGCTTTCCCAGCATCATTTGTTGAATAGGCTTTTTCTCCAGTGTATGTCTTTGCTACTTTGCCAAAGATCAGATGGCTTTAGTTGTGTGGGTTTATTTCCTGGTCTTCTATTCTGTTCCATTGATCTTCCTATGTTTTTGTGCCAGTACTATGATGTTTTTATTACTAGGGCTCTGTAGTATAAGTTCAGTATTGTGATACCTCCAGTATTGTTCCTTTTGCTCAGGATTTCTTTTTTACATTTTGGGTCTTTTATTCTCCCATATTTATTTTAGGATTTTTTTTTTCTATTTATGAAAAGAATGCCATTGGAATGTTGATAGGCATTGCATTGAATCTGTAGATTGCTTTCAGTAGTACAGCCATTTTCACAATATTAATTCTGCCAATCCATGAACATCTTTCCATCTTCTAGGGTCTTCAATTTCTTTCTTCAAGGTTTTAGAGTTTTCATTATAGAAATCTTCCATCTTCTTGGTTAGGTTTATATACCTAGATAGTTTATTATTTTTGAGGCTATTATGAATGGGATTATTTTTCTGATTTCTTTTTCAACATGTTCATGGTTGGTATATAGAAAACCTATGTTTTTGTATGTTTATTTTATATCCTGCTACATTGCCAAAAGTGTTCATCTGCCAGACACCAGTGGCTCACACCTATAATCCTAGCTACTCAGGTGGTAGAGATCAGGAGGATTGCAGTTTGAAGCCAGCCCAGGCAAATAGTTCATGAGACCCTATCTTGAAAAAAACAATCACAAAAGAGGGCTGGTGGAGTAGTTCAAGGTGTAGACCCTGAGTTCAAACCCCAGTACCACACAAAAAAGGTGTTCATCAGATCTAGGAGTTTTTTGGTGGAATCTCTGGGGTCTTTTAAGTAGAGAATGGTGCCATCTGCAAATAGGGATAATTTTTCTTTGCCCCTCCCTATCTGAATAATTTTTCTTTCTCTTATTTCTCTGGCTAGTAATTCCAGTACCATATTGAATGAGAGTGGGGAAAGTAGACACCCTTGTCTCATTCCTGACTTTAGAGAAAATGGTTTTAGTTCTTCCCTACTTATTATGATGTTGGCTATAGGTTTGTCATATATAGCCTTTATTATGTTCAGGTACATTCTTTTTATCCTAGTTTCTTCAGAGCTTTTATCATAAAAGAATGCTGAATTTTGTCAAAGGTTTTTTTCTGCATCATGTAATTTTTGTCCTTGGTTCTTTTTATGTGCTGCATTACAGCTATCGATTTATGTTAAACAATCCTTGCATCCCTGGAATGAAACCAACTTGATCATGGTGTATCATCTTTTTGGTGTGCTGTTGAATTCAGTTTGCAAGTATTTTATTGAGAATTTTTTGAGTCTATGTTCATTAAAGACATAGGTATATAATTCCCCTTTCTGTTGTATCTTTATCCCATTTAGAATGAGTGTAATACCGGATTCAAAGAATGAGTTTTGTAGTGATCCTTCACTTTCTATTTCTGAAAACAGTTTAAGGAGTATTGGCATTGATTTTTCTTTAAAGGTCTGGCAGAATTCAACAGTGAATCCATCAAGTCCTCACCTTTTCTTTGCTGGGAGACTATTGTTGCTTCAATCTCATTGCTTGTTATAGTTCTATTTAAATGGTTTATATCCTCTTGGTTCAATTTTGGTAGGTCACATGCATCTAGAAATTTATCCATTTCTTCTGGATTTTCCAGGTTGGCTATAGCTCTTTAAAGTATTCATTCATGATCATTTAGATTTTATTGATATTTGTTGTAATATCCTTTTTTTTTTCATCTCTAACTTTATTAATTAGGGTATTCCCCTCCTCTTTTTAGCCAGATTGGTTAAGAATTTATCATTCTTATTTATCTATTCAAATAACTAACTTTTTGTTTCAATGATTCTTTGTATATTTTTTTGGGGTCTCTATTGCATTAATTTCTGCCCTAAACTTTTTTCTTTCTTTCCATCTGCTAATTTGGGGTTTGACTTGTTTTTCTAAGAACTTGAGGTGCATCATTAGGCTATTTATTTGAGATCTTGGTTTTTTTTTTTTTTTTTAATGTAGGCACTCGTAGATATAGCACTGCTTTTGCTGTATCCCAAAGATTGTGGTACACTGCATTTTTATTTTCATTGATTTTAGAAACTTTTGGATTTCCTCCCTTATTTCATCAAGGATCCACTAGTTATTCAACATTGTGCTGTTCCATCTTCATGTGTTTGAATATTTTCTGTGGTTTCTTTTGCTATTAAGTTCTAGTTTTATTCCTTTATGGTCTGCTTGCATACAGAGAGTTATTTCAATTTTCTTATTTGTTGAGACTTGTTTTGCATTCTAAGAGATCATCTATTTTGGAGAAAGTTCCATGAACTGCTGAAAAGTGTGTGTATTGTGCTGAATGAAATACTTTGTAGATGTCTGTTTAGTTCATTTGGTTTATAGTGCACTTTATTTCTGAGTTTTCTTTTTTGATTTTTTTTTTGTCCTGATAACCTATCTATTGGTGACAGTGGGGTATTGAAGTCTCCCATTATTATTTTGTGGGAGCCTATCTGTGCTTTTAAGTACAATAGCTTTTGTTTAATGAAGCTGGATGCACCAACATTTGGCATATACATGTTAATTGTTATTTCCTCTTGATTGTTACCTCTATTAAAATGAAGTGACTTTGTCCCTTCTAATTTTGGCTTGATGTCTATTTTATTGGATATGAATATTGATACTCTTGCCTGCTTTTGGGGTCCATTTGCTTGGAAGATTGTTTTCCACTTTTTTACCCTAAGCCAGTGTTTATTTTTTTATAAGTGGGATGTATTTCTTGTATACAACAAATGGCTGGGTCTTGCTTTTTGATACAACCTCCAATTCTGTGTCTTTTGATTGGAGAGTTGAGACCACTAGCATTCAGTAGTAATGTTGAAAGATATGAGGTAATTCCTGCTATTTTGTTGTTTTGTAGTATTTGATTATTTTCTGTTCATTTGCTTATATACTCATTGGTGGGATTTATTTTTTCCCCATATTTTCATGGTAACATTTATCTTGCTCTTTTCTCTGTATGGAATGCCTTTCCTTTGAATATCTTCTGCAGTGCTGGTTTAGAAACAGCTTTAGTTTTTATCATGGATGTTTTTTATTTCTCCTTCAATTATGAATGATAGCTTTGTTTATATAGATAAATCTTTGTTACCTTTTTGTGGGAGTCAATCAACTCCTGTGGGCCTCAACTGACTCATTTGTATAAATGAGTCAGTTAGACAAGATGCTTACTGAGATTTCTTCTAGACTTAACATCATTGTTCCAATTCTTTGAACTTATTTTTTAGGACATAGTTCAAAGTTTGCAATGTTAACTGTGAAACAAAGTGTTTAGTTCAAAGTGTTTTAGTATGTTGACTTGAATACACAGATGTCTATTAAATAATGTAGATGTTGTAAAATGAAGGTTTTTTTCAAATTTATTTGTAAGCTGCTCATTTAAAGCAATATTTTTGGGGGAAGAGAGGAAGTAGAGTCACATGTTCTACAAGAAGATAAATATCTTGAGATATTTATCCACAATCCAAGTCACAGTGATTCCTGTTAGAGTGTCAATCCTTTCATTTATTAATTTTATTAACAAGAATGGTAAAAGTGAATGCTTTGGACACCTTGGCATGGTCACAACAGCTATTAAAACACAGGACTAAGTAGTGAGAATCCACTTTTTTCATGAATCATAGAAATTAAGCTTGTTTTTGTGAAGAACCTGATCAGAAACACTGCACATTGTGTTCTCTAAACACTGTTCAGGAGCACATGGACACAATTCCCTCTTTAACAGAAGCCATGCTCTAGTTCAGATATAAAAATTTCTCAGAAAACTGTGGGACATACGTAAAATGAAATATTTAAAAATTGTATTATTTTTGCAGCATACTATAAAGATATAGATTTTGTCATTGTTTATCCTTTGCTTATTCTTGGAAGATTTTAAAAACCTTAACGTTTTAATGAAAAAGTTCTGGAGCTCCTGAGTGGGGTTTTTCCATCCAACTTTGTCTTTATAGCCAAAAGGAAATTTGCACATTTTAAATAAAGGTAAGCATGGGTCAATTTGGGGTTTTGGAAGGACTTTCTGTAGCTGATGTTTATAGTGGTACCCTGAAATATATCCCCAGGACCACCTTGGATTTTAGCCACAGAGGAAATGGAGATTTCTACTCAATTCTGGACTCATTTTTTGTTAAAGCAACACACCTCAAGTGTGCCCTATTTTTTCATTTTCTCAGTGTCCTTTCTAAGGTCATGGGAACTCCCTAGATCTCTGTGCAAGGAGATCCAATCAGTATAAAGGAGTAATGACCCCTGGACCAATGGGTCCAGGCTATGGGACAAATGCTCCAGCCTCCAGGTCTTTAAGTGGACAATTCTGGGAAGCACTGTCTTCTCTAAGTAGGTGCTGGTCCTGAAATGAAGCCCCCAAGTGTCCACAATGGCAATCCCAGTAATATATCCTTGAACTGGATTTTTTTCCCTCATTCCTACTTCCTGGGGTTACTTCATAAATGAACTACTTTCACCAGTTGTTTGTCTCAGGGTCGGCTTTGGGTATGGGGAGAGACTTAGGATGGGATTTCTGGAACTAGATCAATTCCCATTATTGTTAGGACAAACAGGATGTGATTACCTTTGGTGTGTATTGTAACTCCCATGAATCTCACCTTTGGTGGATGGGGATGGGAAGCAATGGATTATGTGGTAGCTCTGTCACTAGAATGGTATGGGAGCAAAGGATTATGGCATTCACCAGAATTTGCTAACTGCCTGAATATCTTCAAAAAATAATGTGTCAGGCACAGATCAGCTATCAACTTTGAGCACGCTGCAAAGTCAGAAGGTCTCCTTGGCAGGTGTTTATCTTCTCAGCTACAGGGAAAATGTGCTTAAAATCAGATCCGGAGTGTAAATTTAAGAATGGTGGGTTGGCAAGGAGATAAAAGGTGCAAAATAAGTCTCTTTTGCTGAAATCAGGGCCTTGACAGCAAAGGAGTAGACTTCTGAAACCTGCCTCAATGCTAGGCAAAGCAACTCCTTTATCCACAATAAAAGAGGGCAGCTTTGGCTTTCCTGAAGACCATGCAGTATTCACCTGAGATGGATGCCTTGTAAGAGACTCTTTGCTTCTAAGATATAACTCTGCCTCCTCCTATACTTTAAGATTATTAACTAATGTCAAGTTTCAGCTGAGAGGGAAAATATAGTCCTTGAGCTGGGAATAAATAGTTAAAGTATTTCAGGAACTGGATAGTAAGTACTGAAACAAAGCTGGATAACATGTGTGAGAATAGATATTGAGTTTGCTGGATCAGAGAGATAGCATATAAGGCTGGATATTTATTGACATGGGAGTACTCTCTTGTGACTCAAAAAGGAGGAGGAAGAGGAAGGAGGAGGAGGAGAAGAAGGACAGAGGAGGAGGAGGAGGAGTAGAAGAAAAGATTTAATATCATGGCAAGAACACATGACTTGGTGTTAATAGGCTGTTGGGAAGACTTTTGGAACTGGTAGTGATGATGGCTTACAATAAACAAATTCCAGAGATGATGGAATTGCCTTGGCAATCATTGCGGCCTAAGAGGTAAGAGTCTCAGAGAGGTAGATACAGTAGGATGGATTTATTTAATATGTCAAAGGAACCAACCTACTATTTTTCCAGAAAGGGTTCAAAGCACACTCTCTTTACAAAGATAATAAGGATGTACTAATGAGGATTCTGTAACGGCAGAAGGTAGTGGCATTTCATTAGCAGCAGCAAAGTGGCTTCAAGGCTGAAGTGAATGCCATCTATGCCAGGACAATTATGTCCAATAAACACCCACCAATCTTCCTTCCAAAGGACTTTAAAGCACATAGCAAATAAACTGTTCTACGGACATACAAAATAATCCTTTCAGAGTTTGTTGTATATGGGGCTGAGTTGACTTGATATCAAGTGATCTAACATGTCACCATTGTTTCGCAATTTGAGTGGGGACTTATGGAGGCCATGTAATAAACAGAGTGCTGGCTCTAGTTCATTTCACAGTGATTTTGACTGGTTCAGAGGAGACACTCATGGGATAAATACTCTTTTAGCTTCATTTTGGCTCCTTTATCTGTGGAATAAAATCCATTATGGTAGGGAGTATCTAGTAGAAATCCTAAAATTACACCTCCCTATCCTAACCATGATAGTAAATCAGACTACTTTCAAAGACTTAAATGAGAAAAAGGTAGTTCCCTGTACATTCACCTGTGTGGCCCATGCTAAAACCACAAGGACCATGATGGAAGATAAGGAACTATCATAAACTAAACCTGATGATAGTGCCACATCATAGCTGCCATGCCAGATATGGTATTTTTCCCGGAATATATCAACACAGCCTGTTTGTGGCTATTGATCTGGCAAACTTTTTCAAGCACTGAGAACATTAAAAATGTTTGTATTTATATGAAAAGGATACCTTTTCATCTGATTGTTGCAGGATTATTAGCCGTCTTCTTCATTCCTTTCTGTGAAATCTGCAGGAATATTGTTCACCTGATAGTCAATAAAACCTTTGTTCGGCAATCTGTATTGATGACATCAGATCTGGTGAACAGGAAGTAGAGAGGACACCTGGCATCCTATAAGCCACACACAAACCAGAGGATGGGAGATTTGGATTCCTTATAGAATTTAGGGATGCAATGGTCTGTAGGATGCTAGGAAATCCTTTCCAAGTTAAAGGATAAGCAATTAAACTTGTACCTTCTACCAGTAAGAAAGGGGCAGATAATAAGGGACTTTTTTTTTTTTGAAAGCATCATCTACTTAGTAATACTGCTATTACCCACTTATGGGATGACGTGAAGGGGTGCAAGTTTCAAGTGGGGCCCAGAAGAAGAAAGGTTATACTTCAGGATCAGTCTCTGATACAAGATGCAGATATATGATTCAGGCTAGTCATTGTTACTGGAGATATCTATGGTAGGTATGAACACTGCATAGCATCTCTGGCAAGCCTCAACGAAACTATCACAGGCTCTTTGGTTCCAGAGCAAAGGTCACACCTTCTTATTTGAAAAGCAATCTGGCATGCCTGGGTGTCCAGTAGAAATTGAGAATCTGGCTATATATGAGATCAAGTGATTAGCTATAGCTTCCCATAATAATCAGGATGTTATCAGATACACAAATTAGAAGGTCAGACAGTCACAGTAGCAATCTGTCATTGGATAGAAATGATACATTTGGGATCAAGCTTGAGCAAGCCCAGAAGGCAGATGTAATTATATGGATAAGTGGCCTATCATTTATCTATCTCTCTTGCACTAATGTTTCTTCTAAGACCTACTCCTGGGCTGGCAGAGTAGCTCAAGTGGCAGAACACCCGCCTAGCAAGTGTGAGGCAGTTCAAGCCCCATTACAGCTAAATTAGAAAAATAAAATAAAACCTACTATGACCTCATGGGAATTCCCTATGGTCAACTGTATCATTTCCTACAGTTATGTATTGCTATAATAATTCTGTATAATAAACAATCAAGAAATGTTTATGGCAGTCAACAATGGGCTCTTATTTCTCACATATGTAGGACCCTGCCTTAGATAAAGGCCAATTTGGCAATAAATGAAGAACAATAGGTGCATGTACTGGTTCCCCTAACCCATATGCAGCATTATGCAAAAGAAATCATAGAATAATGAAATGTCCTATTACAATATCAGATTAGGCATCTGCAGGGATGAGGGGCTCTTCTCCAGGATGTAGTATATGCTGTATTCCAATTCATACAATGTTGTGTGAACAGCAAACAGACCATTGTGATAATCATAGCCTAAAAAAGGCAAAGTAACCAAGCAAAATAGATCCTACAATGAGTGGTGGAGAGAGTTGATAAATATCAGTTTGAGCTTTGGGTTCAGTTGCAAGAACAAGAATGACAGCTTGTCTCACTCATCTTTCTGTGTATTCACTCAGAAAAGATGATTGGTGGCTATCATCCTGCAGTCTTGATGACAGAGTAGGCTTCACACAGAACTCAAGCAGGTCTGAACAGTTCAAGGGTACCCAGCTGCAAACACCTCTTTTGCCCTGAATCACATCCACTTTTCTGCTTCTGTTATCAGCCATAGCTACACTAGATACTTCTAAGTGAGCTCAGATTTGTCCTTTTTGTTAGTGAAACCCCACTGCAAGCATGAGTGTTCCCTCTTGGTCTGCCTGCTGCTCTAACTCCTTCTTTATCTAAGGAGCTTGCTTTCCCACAGAAAAGCACAGCCCAGAAGTGTGGGGTAATGTCCTGGATGCAACGCTCAACTAGTGAGGAATGGAAACTGTTTAATGAATGATCTCAGTTCTATCTACTAAGTGGACAAGTTTGTAAGCTTCTCATGACATCTTGTGATACTCACACAACCTTGAAAATACACCTTCATGTGGGTTTTTTCCCTCTTGCTCTCTCAATTCTGCTTCCTGGGATCACCTCACAAATGACCTACATATACTCAAGTCCTTTTCTCAGGCTCTATTTGGTGACCAAAATTAAGAAGAGCATATTAATGAAATGCACTTATCCATCTTTTCACCTAAATATTTTAGTGGTTTTCTAGATTGCATGTAAGTATCTTTGAAGAATTATTTGCAAGGTGAGTTGAGAACAACATTCTAACTGTGCAGATTAGGTTTTTGTTTAGGCAAATGATGACAATAATGCTTGCTCACTCTAAACCACATTGTAACTACCTTCAATATTTCTATTTGACAATAAACATAATAAAACATGACTTTGATAATATATGAACCACTGACCAAGTGGCAAAAAGTTATATATGCCAATAAATACTATCAATAAATTCCATATCCATAATAGTTATAAGTTGCCACAGAAAATTTCAATATAGTATTCTACCAGAAATGTCTTCAATAATTTTTATACCAATGTACATAACACTTCTCATGATAAAATAGTCACAAGTGAATAACTCATGTAGCCAAATTCACTTATTTTTGCATTGAGTCTATTTCTGATCACTAAACTCACATAAACTTCATTTGGGGGGTACTACTGGGGTTTGAACTCAGGGTTTCATTTTTTTTTTATTGTTTTATTATTCATATGTGCATACAAGGCTTGGGTCATTTCTCCCCCCTGCCCCTACCCCCTCCCTTACCACCCACTCCACCCCCTCCCTCTCCCCCCACCCCCTCAATACTCAGCAGAAACTATTTTGCCCTTATCTCTAATTTTGTTGAAGAGAGAGTATAAGCAATAATAGGAAGGAACAAGTGTTTTTGCTGGTTGAGATACGGACAGCCAAACAGGGGAACTCAGGGTTTCATGTTTGCTCTGTTGGTGCTTTACCTTGAGCTGCACCTCTAGCCCTTTACTTCATTTTAAAATGCTCATTGCTTCTCTGGAATATACCGTCTTTGTATTTGAACCACTAACTGCAATTTAGGCTATTCTACTTTTCAGTTCAGAGCCCTTTATTTGGTAACAAGACATACTGGCAGGTTGTAAATGCTTTTCAACAGAGAAGGTGGGTGGTAAATGTGTGGCCATGAGATGTTTTTATGACTTAAGAGAGGAAAGCTCTTTTACAGAATGGAAATGTATCCTTCTCCCACATGCACATTAATTCTAACCAAAACTCAGCTTAGTCACTGAAAGAAGATTCACTATCTGAACTTTCTTCTACAGTTTTTTCACTTTCACCATCAGGCACAGGAGCATCTGGCCTCCTGAAAGAGACGGAAAAAAGGCAAAGGTTTTCTCAGTTGAAGAAAATCACTTACAAACTAAATGAGCTTCATCTTAGAATACTGCCACTAATAAGATGGCCAAGTCTGAATCCCTAAATGCAGACTCCTGCACTGCATACCCAACGCGGGATTCTCCCTGAATTCTGCATACCATGGAAATTACTGCTATTCCTGCAGAGGCCATGGCACTATTTTCTTTGCCAGCCCCTACCCAGTATGTCCTTCTTCTGCTTCCCATTACCATGGAGACCCAACTATATGCAGAGATGTGATCTGTAGAGGCTGGTATGACCAGTGCTGAATTCCTGCAGCCTTGAGAGTACATGAGGTACAAAGAGAGGAGAGTTAGAAATGGAAAGAAAACTCAAGCTGCAGGGAGAAATTTAGAGACAGAAGAGAATGTGAGAGTAGCTACCAAGAAACACAGGCAATATGGAAATTTTGTGGGGGAGGAGTGACTGGTTGAAGAAGGCTCTTGATGCTTGTGGAATGTTTTCACTTACAAGTTTTATCACTAGAGAATGAATATAAAAAGTATGAGTTAATAAAAACAAAACTGCCTCACAGATTCCTAGGTACAATAATGAGAATGGTTAAACTCCAACTTTGCATGGGTATGCTATAATAAACCAAAATGAAATTTTAATGCTATTATTGTAATAGTCACTTAGATAGGCCTCAATAGTGTTTATCCCAGTAAATCATTTAATCAGTATAGTAGCTCCATCACTCAGCCTCTATTCACTCTTACCAAGAGAGCAAATTAATCAAGGAAAGTATACTTGATAGTACTTAAAAACTATCAGATTTACTTGTGCCTCGATTCTTATTAAAAATTTAGGAGACTCAAATAAAAATTATTATCACTAAAAGAAGAAAATGTGTGTAGTCTACTCATTACTTCTAGTTATTAAATATTATGGCTTATATATTTTAAAATATTTGGCATATCACTAAACAGAAAGAAATATTGGCATTGTTCCCTAGCTATTAAATATATATGTATTTATTCTGCTGAATAATTTTAGATTATGCTCAATATAGTAAAACATTTAAAAATGGGTATAGTATTTCCAAGTTTTGACTGGTGCTGCCTAAAATACTAACATGTGACCATCATCTTCATCGCTCTTCATAGAAGCAACAACTCTAGAAGTAGCAGACATGAATACTGACCACATTTTTCTCATTAATTTCTCTTTGCTACATTATAGTTGAATTCTTACATCTCCACTTTTTTATAAAGGAAAAAATTACTAGAGGGAATTGTTCCAATACCACATCAAAATTATATTAGTATCTATGACAACTCAAACAAACAAAGCAATGTATGTACCTCCCTAAAGTAAATGCCACTTAAGGGTAAAGACACCTTTGTCTACAGGGAGTGAAGTTAAATGTGACTGGACGTGTTGGCACACGTCTATAATTACAGCTCCTGAGGAGGTGAGGGAACAGGACTGAGGCCTGTGAACTACACAAGGGTGAGACCCTACCTGAAGAACAAATTAAAAGCAAAAGGACTGGGGATGTGGCTCAAGTGGTAGAGTGCTTGCCTAGTGAGTGCAAAGCCCAGAGTTCAATCTCCAGTACTGCAAGAATAAACCAAAACAACTTTGTATGTGTGTGTGTGTGTAATCTTTTACTGATATGTGACACTGTAGTTAAAAACACACACTTGGGTCAGACTGACTGTATTCAAATCCCACTTTGCTACTTGTCAAGCAACTTTGGGAAGCTATTTAACTACTCTGCCCAAATAACTGATTAGATTGCCATGATGATTAAATCAATAAATGTAACATTTATTGAGTAATACCTATAAGTATTAAGCAAATATTACCTGTTAATACATTATTCTCATCAGCAGCACTACTGTTTGCTAGCAACTGTGCTCCTGAAGGGGTAAGACGAATGACATGTCTTGCCCTGAAGCAGATGATATTTTAGAAGGGGGACAGAAATGCAAACAAGTCATTGTTACAGAGTGTGGTAGAACTATTTATGTGTAAAAATAAGAAGTAACTGACTTGGCTAGGGTTGGTTAGAGTAGACTCCAAAGAGATGGAGACAATTGTGAAGAATTCTGAGATGAGGGTAGGATTTGCCAGAAACTGAAAGGTCGGGGGTAAATGAGGATGAGGACCTTTAGGGTAAACAATAAAATGGGAATACTGTGATGTCCTGCACCTGGGAACTGAACTCACTTCTTAGCTAGAGTGTAAGGTACATTAAGGTATGAGAATAGATGAGACTATAGTGTTTAATAGGAGCAGCAGGTGAAGGATGGAAAAATTATAAGATATTTAAGTTTTCTCTGAAATAGTACAGCTAGGTTTGGAATTTTTTATTTTATCATTTTTACATTTACTCACATGTGTATACATTGTTTGGACTACTTCCTCCCCTCCAGGATTGGGATTCTTAAGTTCCTTACTTATTTTTTAAATTGACTCACTAGCTTTGTTTTTTTTGGCAGTGCTACAGCTTGAACTCAGGGCCTTACATTTGCTGGGAAGGTAGTCTACCACTTAAGCTATGCCACCAAACTCACTCACCATTTTCAAGTGCACAGTTAGAGGCTTCCAGAATATTCACAAGGTAGTATCTTCACAGTTCACTCATGTTGCAGCACTTACCAGTATTTGATTGTTTTTTATAGTGATAGTATTCCATTGTACAGCTACACCACATTTTGATTATCCATTATCAGTTGAAGGACATTTGAGTTGCTTTTACTTTGTTATTACAAATAATGCTACTGTGCACATTTGTGTGCAAGTTTTATGTGAACATATATTTTCAGTTCCCTTGGATATATCGTCAGAATAGAATTTCTTCTCTGGTAACTCTCTAATCTTTTGAGGAGCTGCCCAACGCCCAACCATTTTCCACATAGGGTGCACCTTTTTTTTTTTAACTCAGGGCCTATACCTTAAGCCATTCCACCCGCCCTTTTTTTTTTTTTGGTGATAGGTTTTTTTCAAGATAGGGTCTCACAAACTATTTTCCTGGGCTGGCTTCAAACTGTGATCCTCTTGATCTCTGCCTCCTGAGTATCTAGGATTACAGGCATGAGCCACTGATCCCTGGCATGGGTGCACCATTTTATAGTCATACTAGCAATACATAGGGTTCTGATTTCTCCACATCTTCACTAACACTGATATTGTCTGCCCTCATTTTTATTTTTGAGACAGAGTCTTTCTGTGTAATCCAGGCTGGGTTTGAACTCAACATTCTCCTGCCTCAGCCTCACAAATGTTAGGATCACAGGTTTGAACTATCATGTCCATCCTCATTTTCCTGTGGTAAAATACATATGACATAAAATGTACCATCTTTATCACTTTTTAAGCATACAATTTAGTAGTTTTAAGTAGACATAGTATAGACATGATCATTATTCATCTCCATAACTCTCATCTTGCAAAAGTGAATCCATTAACAATATTCCCTCCTCCTCCCAGCTTCTGGCAGCCACTATTCTTTCTGTCTTTATGAATTTGAGTACTATAGATACCTCAGAAAAGTGAAATCATACAAAATTTATTCTTTTTGTGACTGGGTTATTTTGTTTAGCATTATGTTCTAAAGGTTCTTCCATGTTGTAACATGTGCCAGAGTTTTTCTTTTTTAGGGCTAGCTAACGCTGCATTGTATGTATAGGCCAGTCTGTTCATACACTCATCTGTTGTGCTTTTCTTCCACTGTTTGGCAATCATGAATAATGCTACTATCATGGGTGTACAAATATCTCTTTGAAATCTTGTTTTTGATCTTTTTGGGTATGTGCCCAGAAGTGAAATGGCTAGATGATATAGTAATTCTATTTTTAAGTTTTTGAGGAGCCATCATACTATTTTACATAGCACCTGAATGTTTTATATTTCTGTCAACAGTAAATAAGGGTTTCAGTTTCTTCATATTCTCACCAGTGCTTGTAGTCTGCCTTCATTCATTTAAAAATATATTTAATGAGGCCAGGCATGGAGCATGTCTACAATCTCAGCTGCCTGGGAGGCAGAGATATGACTGTGCTTCAAGTGCATCCTGAGCAAAAAGTTAAGAGACTCTATCTCAAAGAACAATTACTATGGTCCAAGGCTGGCTCAGGCAAAAGTGAAACCGTATCTGAAAAATAACTAAAGTAAAAAGGGCTGGGGATGTGGCCCAAGTGATGTAGTACTTATACAAGGCCAAGTTTAAAACCTAGTACTATAAGTAATAATGATGATGATAATGATGATGATGATGCTACTCTGAATTATAATCTTAGGAGAAAAATTATATATTAGTTCTCCGAGGGTATAAAAAAAGAGAAGAACTTCAAGAAGCCACAAGAATCAAATGAGATACTATACAGGGAAGCATTTTACAAGTTGTAAATGTTTATTTCAATGTTAATAGCAATAATAAAACTCACAGCAACAATGTCATTTCCAGCCCGGTTATTCCTGTTTTCAGGAGGAAATGTGGATTCTTAATTATGACCATATGTGAGCCTTTCATTCTAATTTGTTATTAATGGAGAGAAGAATTAAGACATGTTTAAAAAGACTGCTACTTTAAACTACTAAACTAAAACTTAGCTTCTTCAAATCCAAAGGAAACACATTTCATTACAGAATCTAGAAATGAGAACTTTATAAAAGTCTCTAGCTATTTAAAATATATTTGGAGTACTAAAACAAAAGTGCATCAGGAAAATACAGAAAACTATATAATGTCATAAACATGTTCATGATATATCGTGTAATTTTTTTTTAAAAATCTCAATTTTTGTTGACTACAATAAAAAACACTGGCTTAGAGCTACATTTTAAGAAGCATGTTTACATGAAATTTGTGGCATTAAGATTATCAACAAAATTCTTAAGTTTTTTTTTTAAAGTTTAAACTCATTACTAAGTCTAAGTTATGATAAAAATAGATTTTTTTTCTTTTCAAAGAAGTTAGTAGGTTGACCTTAACAAAGATGAGCCAAAGTTTAGAATGCAAGGTATATACAAATCAGTACTTTTTGGCATACCTGATGACTTTGACACCCATCCTTCTTCCATTAATATGAATCAAGGAAGGGTGTCAACCATCAATCCCTGTTGTCCTCATCCTTTCCCTACCCACTTCCTTGTTTCATTCACATGATCTAGGCCTGGTCAATCACAGCAATCTCTTTTCCTAGAGACAGAGAAGAATACAAGAGAATCCAACTCAACCAGTGCCAATTGGAAGGTTTCTATAGAAATGAACTATGGGTTATTAAGAAGGGCTCTACAATTGGAAAACCAGATATAGCCTTGCTGGGGATTCCCTTCCCTGGGTTCACAGAGGAAGCCCATCAGTAGTAGGAGAGAGAAGGAAGTAATGATGGATTGAAGTAGGGTGAGAGAAGAATGCCAGCGAGACAGCCCCTAAGGACACTGAGACCCTAGATCCTGTTCTACACAGATGTCTCAGCTATGGGCCAAATAACTTCCCTTTCTGCTCAAGCTAATTTAAGTTGGTTTCTGTAATCCTGAACATGAAAAGGAAGATTTATATTTGTGTTTAAAATCATAGCCACTTTAAGAATACAAAAACAAAATAAACATTCTATGGAAAAATATCTATGTAGATAAAGAGCTCTAAGGATACAAAAACAAAATAAACATTCTATGGAAAAATATCTATGTAGATAAAGAGCTTAAAACATTTTTCATTTTCTTTACACTTAAAATAGTTCAATTTAAAGCAAATTAAGCGCCAAAAACCTTGTTAATAAAATTCTTGCTGAGTAGGAGGTGGTAGGGAAAGGGGTACAGCAGTCATCATTCAAATCACTTTCCCATGTGTTTTCAATGTCATAATAAAGTTATAATGTCACATGGTACTATCAATTAGTGATCTATCAGTGCTCTATGCAATGGCAATAGGTGGTCTTAAGGGAAGAGCAAAACACTTAAAATTCCCGAACTGTGATTGCGCTTGACCATATAAAAAGCTCTAGGGTCATCAAAAATATAATAATTTCACAACCTAAAAAAATACAATTTCAAGGGAGATTTGTTTTGGTATTATATTTACTCAAATTGTAGATGTTCTGGTGTTTTTTAAATGCTTCGGTACAGGTATATCCTGTTCTTTGTCTTGGTAAGTAGACCCCTTCAACTAAGGAAACAAATTAATGCCTAATATAAGGAAAAAGAAAAGCCAGTTATTCTTGGTAAGATGTTACTGGTCTTGGGATCTTTTACTTCCCAGCAGCTACCCTATCTATTGATTCCTAGCCACTGACAGACCACAAATGCTTTCTAACAACTCCTCTTTGCAGTTTCTATTGTCTGTCTCACTCTGTGATCAAGTTCTCCCACAGTATCTGCTAGCAAGTACTTGAGGACTAGCAAATATATTGAATGGAGAACCTGCTTCACAAATACTAAAAAAAAAAAAAATATGGAACCAGTAAAACTCCCTAGTTTTAGAGTTTTCCAGTTGTGGAATTGAGATCTAGTCTATCCTCAACCAGTTCAAACCCAACCTTCAATCCATTATGTGGCTGTACTGCAGGAAGCAGATGAAGAACATTGATAGGTAAGGGATTCCCTCGGAGAGCAGGAAAATTGCTAGGTATACATTGTAAAAAGAAGTTATCTTGGTTCCCAGTAACCTTTCAAAAATAATAAATCCCCTCTTGTCTCAGTGGTAAATGGAATGAGGTAGGTACTTCTATTTCTGGCAACCACTAAGAGTAGTCTCTACCATGTGGGAGGACAGTTTAAAGTCCTTTGAATAGCTATCTACAGGACAAATGTCAGATGAGCTCGTTGGGTTCAAAGCCCTCAAAGTAACTTAAACTCAATGATATGTATTCTGTAGCAAATCATTATTCTGCACACTGCACACTTCCACTAAGATAACAAGTGTGATCAACTGAATTTAAATTTCAGAAGTCTGTTCTTGGACTGGGGATGTAGCTCAGTTGGTGGGGCACTTGTCTAGCATGCACAAGGCCCTGGATCCCATCTTCAGCACCATGGGAAAAAAGGGTGTAATTTAAAAAGATAATGTACTCTGTGTATGTGAAATATGTCGGTTGAAAACGTAATAGTATACAGGCGACTACAGAATTATAAACAAGTTATGACCCAAAAGCCTGGTAAATCCACTGTTTAGAACTGGCTACATATTCTTCCATTAAAACATTCATAAATCACAATGACATTTATTAAACATTTACTGCTTGTCTAGAGTTGTGCTAAGTGCTTACATCATTATTGATCTTAGTCTGAACAAGTCTTTGGGGGCAGGGGACATGAACTCTTATTTTCCATTTTTCTCTTACGGAAACTGAGAGGTTAAGCCATCAACCCAGGGTTACACAGCTAGAAAGTGGCAGGGCAGAATCTGAACCTCCTCCCAAGCAGACTCTTTCTAAAGCCTGCCTCATCCTGAGTCTTAATCATCATGAATTTCATCTCCTGCTGCCTGCTGGGCAGGTCCAAAGGTTAGTCTGCATAACCTACAGTTACAAAAGTAGTAATTACTAGGTAATAACTGCAACCTTTGCTCTGGGACACAACTGTAAGAACACAGACAGGAAAGGGGCAAAATTTTTCCTGGTAAGAAAATCTAAGCATTGATTCAAACAGAATTTTATCTGTTCTGTGTTTCTGAATGCAAAAACTAAAGCAGACTGATCTTTGGGTAACGACTGATTAAAATTTTCCATTTTTCTCCCTTAAATTCTTTTGAATGTGATTGTACTTTTTCATGTCTTTTTATTTCAGTGGCATGTAAACTAGTTTTTAGCTAAACTAAAATTAAACAGAAGTAATTCCTGGTTATGTAGAACCATTGTTATTTTCAAAAACTTGGATTTTAAAAAATAATTAAATAGCTACTTAGAAGTATCAAATAAATAATATTCATATAGCAATTACCAGATATTTTCTTCACTTTTACAGATATACTAAAATTTTATGATAGTAATTTTTTGAGGAAAACTGCCACACTTTCTTCCCCTTGATGACGTAAACCTTTTTAGTTTCCAAATTTTTACACACACAAGCCAATCAAACCACACCTTATTTCATGATCACTATTTATTCATATATCAACTTCAGTTCTGCTTTTTGCTCAGTAAACAGATTTAGACTAGTTATGTCTAGATTAGTTCTTCTAACAGTCATATGAGTTTGTCTTGCTACCTAACGTTAATTTAAAAAAAAGTATGTTTATCTTCAAAAGAAAAAAGAAAACAGAACAATCTTTACTGAAAGTGCTTGGATAAGGCTTATTATGTACCTAAGATTCTAAATAAAACTGCACTCTCTCCTTGGATGGCACATTTAGTTATGAACTAAAAGGTTCATATGACCTCAAACTTTTCTCTCAAAATGAGGCTCCCTAACTTTTATGTAAGCCTGACTCCAAAAACATCAGAATTTCTCTGTTAACAAGGTGGTTGATTCCACTTATCATACTAAGCTAAATGTAGTTGGAACTGGTTTCCTAGTAGTGGTGATAGGTTAAGTGAGTCATTCCACGCCAACCAGTGCCCCTGCTGACCAATGGCATGTACTTATGAGGTAATGGGTCAGAAGTCAGCCTCCAGGCTGTGGTTGAGGAAAAGCTTTTCTGTAAGACAATGTTAACTGTTACTGGAATTCTACCCTAAAACTTGGCACCTCTCTCAACTGAATGTTTCTTAACATTTATAGACAATGACATATCTTCTAACTTGCTAATGAAATGCAAAAGTGTGTTGGGGGTACATGGGGCTCTCCCATTGGTAGTTGTCTTTTGCTACTAATACCTAATGGACTCTTGAATAAGAAATTAGTCAGGTCAATAAGATGGGCCATGGAGAGGAAAGAAAATATCTGAAGAGATCGAAAGGGAATATTGGAAGATGATACATTCAGAAAACTGCAAGTTGCTTGCTGTGGCGGCATGAGATAGGAATGTGTAGAAGAGAATAAGAGATACAGCTAGAGAGAGAATCTGGGACTTGCTTTTGTAAAAGAATTTATATATAACACTTAGATGTTACACCACATGCTAAAGGTAGTATAGGGTCACAGATGATCTGAAGCAAGAAGGAACACAAACAGAAAAGAATGTTCATAAACAGATCCTCTCAGGCTTTAATGGATGACTTGAAAGAGAACAGAAAACAAATCAGGAGCTACTGTAATATTTCAGGTGAGAAATGATGAGAGTTGGAACTAACAGTAATGGGTATAGAGGCATGTAGTCAGATATGAGACATATTAAAAAATGAGAAAATCAGTGACTGACATAGTAGGGGACAGGGAAGGGGTAGAATCAAAGGTGCTTTTCAAACTGCTAATGTGAATAGCTAGATGAATTAAAGGATTATGAAGTTGGCTTAGGCTGGGTGGGGGATATTGTGCACTCATGTATGAAAATGGAAAATGAGACTTGTTGAAACTATTCCAGGAATGGGGGGAGGGGGAGACAAAGAAGAAAGATGGAGGGGGTGAATTCAACTATGATATATTATAAGAACTTTTGTAAATGTCACAATGTACCCCCAGTACAACAATAATATGATAGTAAAAAATAAACTAAAAAGAAAACAGTAGCAGGTAAAGGGATTGGATACCTAACACACGAGGATGCTAAGCAGCACTGGCTTTCCATTTTCTACATTTTTTCTAAAGAGAAACATCATTTTAAAGGTTATTTTAGCTCTCAGATGGCCTATTGTGTATTTCCAGAAGCAAAAAGGGCTGGGGGTGTCTCAAGTGGTAAAGTGTCCACCTAGCAAATACAAGGTCTTGAGTTTAAACCCCATCACCACGAAAAAAAAAAAAAAAACTCATACAAACTAGTATTTAGTGTCATAAACAAGTATTAATGTGGATCTATGGCAACTTTTTACCCTATTTATTTCTCAATGTAGTTTAATGTATATCACGGCAGAATAAATTTCCTATATACTATAAAATTTTTTGGCAGTACTATGGTTTGAACTCAGGGTCTCATGCTTATTAGGGAGGAACTTTACTACCTGGTTATGCTCCCAGTCCCCTTTTTTCTTTAGTTTTTTTTTTTGCCCAAGGATGGCCTTGATCCATGATTCTCCCATTATCTACCTCCCAAGCATCTGGGATTATAGGCATGAGCCACTGTGCCTGATATACACAAAATTCTTAAATGAAAAGCTGGTGGATAAAAACAACCCCTCGCCCCTAGGAAAAAAAAAGAACCCTGTCATCAAATTCTGGTTCCTTTGGATACCTAGATTCATCATTTAACTACCGAAAGTGCTCCTGAAATGTACAAAAGCAGGTAGCCTAGAATATTTTTCCTTCCTTTCCTTTTCTCCCTTCCTCCCTCCTTCATTCCTTACTGACACAGCAAAGGCACTATTTATGAAAATGATTTTTTCAACTATTAAACACTATATAGGAAAAAACTAGAGAGAGCCCTTGAAATATTGTTGTTATAATTGACATATTCAATATCTTGGAAGTAACATCATTATATTAGAAGAATTACTTACTCAAGAAGATCTGGATCTAGTCCTTCTGATATCATTTTGTTTCTTATTGCCATCACTGGAACACCCTAAGCAAAAGACACAAGATACTCCTTTATTGTTTCCACATACCACCTGAAAGAAGACCTTTAGATGCCTCATTATTTAATAGAGTTCTTATTTTGCTTTTACTAGCATATGCAAAGCACTTGAATAATGTAATATGGTATGCATTTTATATTGATTTAATGGAAAGAGTGCTAATACCACATAAGCCCAAATTAAATTGTTTAAGCTTACTAATTCTGCTATATAGGAAGCAGAGATCTTATTCTCATTCATATTATCAAAAGAAAACATTGGTCAGTCAAATGATTAAAACTTTAGCTGAAGTGATACAATGCATATTTAACTACATGAATAAATGTCTTTAAATAAAGATTTCAGAACTTTTCAACATAACATATATCCATGTTAATGCTCTTTTAATAAGTAAATGGTCCAATTCCTTGTGGAAACCTTAGGCATATAGAATTCAAGGACTCTTGTGCTGCACATTACATACCTTCCCGATCCCAATACAAACATGAAGCAGTGACAACCGTAGAAGTGTAGAAGTTGCATTCAGAATATGTGAATTTCAGCATTCAGGTTAAGAACATCAAAGCAATAAGAAAAGGATACATCATAAATAAAAATTTACTTGAAAAGGGAACTGATTCAATAAATCAATCAACCTCATTGAAAGCTAACTTAGTAAAACTCTAAGGTGAAAAGATGAAACCAAATCTCTGTCAACTCCTGCTCTTCTCATCTCCAAGGATGAGTAAACAGTAATCTGATATGCTACATTTGAGGGTCTTGATTAAATCATCTTAAAAAGCGAATGTGTTATTTGATGACAGCCCAGCAAACCTCTTCAAGTTCAGAAGATTTTATTTCAAAAATGTAATTCTTCTTTACTTAAAAAAAATTGCCCAGTAAAGACAGTAGTAGGAAGAGTCCTAATCACTTATTTGGGCTGCAGAGAAGAAAGGGTCCATGTGCCCTTGTCCAGCCAGCTAGGTTAAGTGAGGCTGGAGAAGTGAAGCCTTTCCCTAAAGTTTATGGGCTGGTCATTCAGAAGGTGTCCCTCAGGAGATGCAGCAAAGGTAAGGCAGTCATTTATAGGCCCACTTACATGCTTATCTTCATAACTGTTGTGTTGTATAGCATGAATTTGTAATTTTAATCTAGTATTATTCAGGTAAAAATGTATACTTAAATGCATTCTAAGTATTAAATAGATGAACATAAACCTAGAATTCTCCTCAAAATCAAACCCCTGAAACAACCATTGTTCCAAAAGGCAACTTTAAGGTATTCTGAAAAGCAAATTATTGTAAATTTGGTTGTGATTTTGTTTGTTTGTTTGTTTGGTCATTTTGGTGCACTGGGGTTTGAACTCAGGCCTCATACTTGCTTGGCAGGTGCTTTTACCACATGAACCATTTCACCAGCCCCAAATTATTATAAATTTGGAAGCTAAAGAAGGTAGGAGGTAAGACTCAAAGCCCTTGGTAACTTATAAAGTTTAAAGATAAATGAAAGATTAAAAAACAAAAAAGCCCATCCAATACTAATGTACTCTTACATTTGTATTAGAATGAGTGAGAGATTAAAAGTAGCACTATTTTTAAAATATAACTTGAACTAAGACTTAGGCAAAATAGGTTTTAAAACAAAATGTATTTATTTTAAAACAAAAATTATTTAAAATTAATTTATTTTTAACAATAAAGAGCAGAAAACTGACTGCTTAAATGACAAGGAATTTAATTAAAAGCCATTCATTCCACTATTTAGGATAACAGAAGGGAAGTTAGGAGTTCGTAACACTTTATTAAAGAAACAAACAAACACCCAACACTGAAATGCTAAGAATAAAAGGGAAAAGGAGTAGAGTTATATTGTATTTATTAAACAACAAAAAAAAAGCGAAAACAAAAACAAAACAAACAAAAATCCCTCTCAGCTTCAATTAACTATGGTTTGTGGTATAAGGTCTTTCTACAAACTCTACTATGTGATTTATTTATAATACATTAGCATAATCCACAGGATATCATTGGAAAGGTTATACAAATAAGTTACAAAGCTCCCAAAACAGAAAGGATAGAAATGAGGCTGAAAAAAAAATGTTTCCTAAAGTATACAAAGAAAGTGTATACAGCATAGATGTGAGAAGAGGTGATGAGTGGACAAGCAGGAATGAAGAACAGGGATGTTGGTAGAATTAAATAAACTATGTATTTTAGTCTGGGTTTTTGGTTTTAACCTTGTAACTTTAGTCATTTCTAATTTTGATATAGGTAAAAGAAAATACTTACAACTTCTCATATTGTACCCCATCAGAGACTTATTATTACATCTTAATACAAATCTCATAAAGCTTGATAAAAAAGAATAATTTTACAGTACTCCAAAACATACATTCCAAAGGGATTTGCTGTTATATTTCCAGTGATGTTGCTTAGAAAATTTGTTGTTTTGTTACATTCTTCTTTAGACGTCAAGTAACAGAGCCTGGTTTGTTAAACATCAAAAAGAAGTGTCCAATTTCTAATCACCAAGAGACAAAGCTACTGGTGGTCTAAGGAGGACATAGCAGACCTCAAAACTGAAGTCTACTGAACTGTGGGATTTTTTTTGGCAAGTGATAATCACAGTTTGTCCAACATAAGTAATGAAGAAGCGAGAAGGCAGCCATAAGTCCGATGTTCCAAAAAATCACGTCTGTATTTGCGTCACTGGAGAAAGCGTGTAAAGAAGCCACGCTAATGAAATTATGATGGCAGCACTAATGGTTAAATACTAGTTTCTTATATCACAAAAACTGTTTGGAGGTTTACAGGCCTGCCAATATTTACATATATTTGTTATTGTGTTAATGAAAACCAAGCTACTAAGTCTCTTTATAAACTATGTTGAAATTTTCCCAAAGTTTTTTAGAAGAAAAAAAGTCTCTTACTCAGTTTAACAGATAAATAACCTTGCTTTTTAAAAAAATAACAAAAATGTTCCTTACATTTTAACTTTTTTTTCTCATGAGTTTGAATCACAATGACTCAGTTATGAAAGATGGAAAACTACCTAGAGCAACAATTAAAAAAGAAAGCATCTACTGAGTCGATAGTTATACAAAAATTTTTGAGGAGGGCATGGTGGTACAAGCTTGTAAGCCCAGCACTCTGGAGACTGAGGCAAGTTCTAGAACAGCCTGGGCTATATAGTAAGACCCTATCTCAAAAAACAAAACAGAACCTTTTTTTTTTTTATTTTCAGGGAGAGGGAATATGTAGGAACTGAGAGATGTGATGTGGTGGAAAGTTAGTTGATGCTCCAATCAGGTTCCTTTTATTTTAACTTAGTGAAATAGACTCAACCATACTTTTGCCTTCTGATTTTCAATAGTGCTATTTTAAAGTACCATGATTTTTTCTCCTTCTAGAAACATCCAATAAAGGGATGGAAAATTAATTTACATAAATCCTTTCATCACTGTAAAATGAATACGCTGTCTAAAGAGGGGAAGCTTTTCTTACATTCAATGTATTTTTGTCGTCTTTCATGTGGAAGCATGTAGTTGTGTTCATTCATTTTCACAGCTGCATAGTATTATACTATATTTCTTTGCCACAATTCATTTAGCTAATTTTATTGACAATAAATATTTGGGCTTATTATAAATGAATAAAAGGGAAACTATTTCTAAAGATTTGTTTAGATCTGAAAAATACAAGAGCCTGATACTTGCTCTGATGCTGTTGCTACCAAGGGTTGTTAATTTGAACCTAAATGTGTGGGTCAAAAAGTGACCCACACATTTCTTGACTAGTACTACACACAGTGGTGTCTAGAAAAGCTAACAGTAAAAATTCCTTTTTCAAGGATCCTCTTAAGAGATAAGTTTTGTAGTGAGAAATACTTTCTCACTGACTGCATCAGATAGCTTTAAAGATGAAGGAACAACTCACATGAAAAAGTGGACAAAAATGACATCAGTTATGACCAGGTCCCCAGAAGGTTGGTGAGGCAATTACTGTTACTTTATTTGTACAATAAGTACATTTTTGCAGTTCTGCCTGTACCTTTTAGAGATAAGGAACTAAAGCTAACCTGAATGCTTATGAAGAAAAACCTTTAATTATTTCAAAAAGTTAGGAATTTATTGTTATGAGACAATTCTAACTATAGCTGCATCAATTTTCTCATGGGATTAATCTTTCCCCCACCTTAAAATATATTTGTAGCATAGTAAACATCAGGTGTTGATAACCAAAAGTCCACAAAGTATTTACTTTGCATTTGCATTTTTTGATTAAAGAGTTATTTGGTGTTGTGGGAGATCCATTTTCCTTCCTTCACTACAATGGAAAAACAGTACCCAGAATTTAAAGATTCTGGGTAATTAATGGTGGAACTCCATAATGAATATGCACTCCATTTCACTTAAATGAGATCTGCTTTCTGAAGCGCATACTAGAATTTTCTAAATTTTATTATACTTTTACTTTCTAGAATAGAAATTTCAAAAGAATTTTTATAGAAATCATTTTAGAATTTGCTATTCAAATTAAGAGTATAAGAAGTTCAGATAGTCTCCTGTTCAGTTTTTAAAAACATTACTACTTATACAAATAAGTATCTCCAAATATAGCAATAAAAATATAAGAATTCTTAGTAATTGATTATAAAGATGATTGTAGTGACACAAATTACAGAATATTCACTTTTGAGTCAATTTTCCAATAGAGGTAAGGCACTGAACAAACATATTACAATTCTCTTAACAATGCCCTTAGTGTTCTATAGGTATCCAGTTAAAGAAAGATGGTCAGGGCTAGCCATTCATGTAGCTACAGAACCCCAAAGAAGGGTCCTGAATCTAATAATGGTATGTCATCAGCCCATGGTCTAACCAATTAATTAAATAAAAGTGATTTGTGAATTTGGGCTGGGAAGAAAATTTGGGATACTCTGCTGTGTTATGAAAAGCTCAACAAGTTATAATTAGGTCTGGAAACAGAAATTATTTTCCAATCCTGGATAGTCCCCCTCATTATGAATGCTTACACTATCTGAGATCTTTGTCAGGATATGGAACTAAAAATGCCATCCTCAAATTCATGGTTTCTAAAACCACTTGAGTGTTTCTCTCTTTCAGATGATCATATTTCCTTATTATAGTCATTTACTTCTCTGGCCTTTACCTTTTCTTTAATCAAATTATTAAATAAACAAATTAATAATTAAGGTAGGGAGACACATATTTCTAAACTAAGTAAATCTAAGGATGTAACTACTTAAATTTATATGCCTCTGACTTCCTCCTCACCAATTTGAAAAACTTTAATGGGAGGTGCCTTCTTTTTTCTGGTGGAGAAGGTCAGTGAGAAAGGAGAAATCAAAGCTGGATAACTAAAAAGTGCAAGTGGATCAACTATCTCACATAAAAACTGTCACTGTTAGTGTATATCCTCTACAGCTTCCTTAAGAACCTTAATAGCACAGTGCTGCTCCTTCTGTCACAACTTCCAAAGAGTCAAAGAGTTGTTTAAATAAATTGGAATGACAGATGTGAAGTCAAAGGTTAAAATATTTTTCTGCTAATATCCTTTGTTGGTTACCATTTTATATGTCATTTAAAGGCAATTCCCGTGAAATTTAAAGCTAATATAAAATAACCCTATAAAAAGTTTCCTCCTCTGTGTTTTTTAACAGGGGCAGAGTTATGGTGTTATAGTGAGTTTAAGACAAATGGAGTAAGCGTTATTGGCACTTCGCAAATAAACTGAAATTGAGAATTATCTAAATTATTTTATTACCAATGATACAATAATATGTGCAGAATAAGTTCCTGAAGAAATACATTCTCATGAAACATAGTTTTATACTTAAGAAAAACTGAAGTTCAGCATCCTAAATGTAGTGACTTTTATTGACAGCTATTTTTAGATTATTTCGTATTTTTAATTTTTTTATGTTCCACTTACTCCCCCTTTAAAATGATTTTTAATTAAAATTGATTTTCAATGATCTGATATAGTATTAAAAAATAAAGAACTCTAGTGTACAGTAGCCAAACATCTATCTCCAACTCTAATGGAGACTAGCATTTATGTGTGTAACACCAAGTTTATTGGCACATGACTATTCTTCAAATATGACTGAGAATTCCAAACCTTCATGTGGTTAATAATTCAAGATATCTTCTAGACACTTTAAGCACCAGAAATAAAAATAGTCATGGCAAACAACTTGTCCCTGCAAACAAATTATCCACAAATTAACACTTTGATGCAACTGAATGCCACCTGCAAACAGCTACAATGAAAAGTATGTGCTATTACTATTAAGACATTCGGAGCTATACGATTATGGCCACAGCAATATTAGTGAATAAGCATATATGAGGAAATCAAAGGAAGTACACATGATATTACCAATAGAACGAACAACCATGTAATTTGCCACTGCATGGCAAGCACTTTCTGCCATTGGGAAAAGCCAAGAAATGAAAAACTTGAACTTAGCAGTATCATTGTTTATTACTAGCAGGGCTAGTAGAGTGACTCAAGTAAAGAGTGCCTGCCTAGCAAGTGCAAAGCCCTGTACTGCCAAAAAAATAAAAAAGAAAAACTAGTAAAAAGGCAATCACATAATTTAAAGGCCATACTTTTTTGGAAATAGGGTCTCATTGTATAGTTCAAGCTGGTCTCAAATGCAAAGATCTTTCTGCCTCAGTCTCCTGAGTGCTCAGATGACAGGAGTGTGCCAATAGCGGTGCTTCTTTCTTAACATTAAACTTGTGCACACTATGACTTGTTCTGAGCTCCCTAACTTTCAAGGTAATATGCAGAGGGTTCAAAAGGAAGTCACATCGTTAAAAATTCACAATCTTCAAAAATGGCATAATACTACTTCACACATAGCTGCCTTAGAGAACCAGTTCACTAACTTTGGCCAAGAATGAATTATTAATTTTTGTAGTTCTTTATCACAAATATGACAAGAAGCTATCTGTTTCTAGGTTCTCTGGATACTCAGGCCATGGCAAAGCATAGGTAACACTGCAGGTAGATAACTGCGAAGCTTTCTGCTTAGAAGAAATATCTATCCAGACCTTCTTGCATTTAATATAAGATAGAATGAAGAGAAAGGAGGACAACTACCAAAGGTCTCTTGAGTTGCATTTAAAATCCCAACTCATAGTTACTACTCATACAGCCTACCATCCTATTAGACTTTATGTCTTTTTTACTGGAGTCAAATCAACCTGGTAAATCATTTATTTAGTTGATGGGAAGGTTAAAATTTATAAAATTATTAGACATGCAGCTTTTATGTTCAAGAACAACGTGAAGCTAAAGCATCAGAAAAAACTATCCTGCCATTTGCTAAATCTTCATGTATTCAAAAGGCATTGACCTTGATTAGTAAACTTCAGGAATTATAAAATAAATGAAACACATATTAATGTTATCACATTCACATAAAATTTTAAAAATGAAAATGAAGTGACAAATAGTTGTTAAACTAAGTCTATACCAGTGTTTTCCATGGTTGTATTGTATACGAACCATTAACTCCTTCTTTTGATTACACTGTTGATCAGTGAATAAGGAACCTACCCTGGAGTATTCTAGACCATGGAAGACCACACTGTAAGCATAACCAAAAGAAGGTTCAATTAATCTTACAATAACTACACCTTGATTGCTATCTCATTCTTCTTCATGCTTGATTAGCTTCACCAGGTCCAATGTGTATAATTTCTTGATGAATATTTTTAATAATCATTTGGAATCTCTTTGTCCTTAGGTAATGGAAGTCACATTCCCTAGGCCAACATCCACTCTGGCAAGAGATACATCAGAACCACCAGAACCAAAGAGATTATTCAATTCACATTTTAAGCAAGCCAAAGAAAATAGTTTCAAAAAAGTCTAAGTGTCTGAAGAAACTGTTTTGGCAAATATGGTTTGAAAAATACAAGTCATTAGCTTCTTAATGTGGAAGTAGGACTTTCCCAATGTACAATTTATTACTGGCAAAGGATTTACCAAGCTATGCCAGTAAAAGGAGGAGAATTGTTGGGAAAGTGATCTATGTACACAATTCCGGTTAAGTTATAAAAGCAATATGTAATTTAGCAAAGGCTTGTGCTGTACTATTATGACAATAAACATTAAATCAGAATCAACTATATGCCATGTGTGGAACACAACAGTATTATTCACTGAAAAATCTTGGGTAAAGCTTGTTTAAAATGGAAAAAAAAAATCAGAAAATGCTAGCAGGTGTTTCAGAACTTTCATTAATAAGATCTAAATCTCAGGATCAATCAATAGATCATAAGTCTAAAGGGAACTTCAGATCTCACTTTCTGTATGAGCAAACTAAGGTCTTGACCCGAACATGGTCATAAAAGGAGTATATGACAAACCTAAGAAACTATACCACACTGCACTTTAGAAGTACAGGGTAAGAATCAAGGTATATTCCTAGGCATTCAAACTGCTTCCCAGAGAAACAACTACTTTCTGGGACTATAAACATTTATGTATCACAGAGGGTAGTAATCCAGGTGAAACAGAAAGGCAAGAAAATCAAAAAGCAAAGTATTGCTTATTACTTTGTGAACTTGGACTTGTGAGACAGTGAATGACTGTGTTGGTTCCTGCTCAAAGGCATTTATATTAATTAAATAGTTTAAATTATTGCACTCTAAAATACATTTATGGGCAAGTGACATATGAGGCAGGGCAATAAAAGCAATACACTCCAGGAGACTTGACTAGGACCTAGATAGAGGCAGTTTACATGGCCTCTTAAGGAGGCCCCAAAACATCATAGTTAACCTTAATACCCAGAGGAAGCCTGATAATAATAAAGACTTTGTAGGACTTCTGTTTTCCCAACTGAAGTGAATGATCACTACATGGGTGCCCTATAAATTCAAGATTTTTATACCAAAGAAAATGTTAAAAAGGCTTGAGAAATGCTTTTTTATTCTTTATCTTACTAAAGATGATGAAACGATTCTAAACAGTAAGGTCCTAATGCAGGAAGGAAGTAGGAGAAAAAAAATTACAAAATTGTTGAGGGCTAATCAGTACTAAGATGCTACCAAGTGGAAGAATACTGAACTTTTGGGAAAAGATACACAGCCCAGTCTAGGTGGAATTATATGTATAAGGATTACTTATGGAGAACTCATATTTTTAAGTAAGCATATGATGGCACTGAAAAATAAATCGCACTACTGTCCTTAGGAGGTAAGAGCTTTGTGGCACTGTTAATTCTGTTGTGAGGGCCTATGATACTGTGATTTTCAGGATGTTAGGAGTATTTTTATACTGTGATATAAGGATTTTTTTCTTAAAAACAGAGGGTTTTTTTTTTTTCTGGTCCAAGCTAGCTTTCTGTTTGTTAATGCAAACAGCTCCTTAACAACTGCACTACATGCTTCTAAAACTCAGCTTCAATAACCTATATTAATATATATGATTCTATAGATGATCATATCTATAGACAATGGAGAATTCAATGGATGAATTATGCTGACATCAGCCTTTCTCTACATTAACACTAAAACTAAATTTTCAGTGGTGGATAAGCAAGAAAAACCTTAGCTACCTTCTGAAGTTGAGAAAAAATGGTTATTTTAATGAAATCTATAATCATTTTTGGAAAAGTGATTCTTTTCACTACTGATAGGGCAATTTGCAATGAAGGTACACACAAGCATTAGCTAGTCCTCCTGAGGACTAGCAGTCAAATTTGTTTATCTTTCTATCTATATCCCTCTAAACCCTGCTTGTTTTCACACTCAAGGAATTGAATGACCTTAGCAGAACAAAAAGCTGGTTAGAGGACTAATACAGACAACAAGAAGGCTTACTACCACCCTGGAGTGGAGACATACAAATCTATGTAGATTCTTTTCCTGTCAATGATAAAAATTGAATGAGTCAACATATGAACTATAAGGAGACTCTAATGGCTCTACTTCTGTGAGGCATTTTCTAAAGCAGGTGGTACTACCATTTATTTTTCTAGTTTTTGATTTTGACAGCCACTTATACACTTAAGAAATATGAGAAAATATATTTGTATATGGTTTAATAACTGCAGTCCAAATGATAATGATTAGCAGATTCACATCAACTTTGAGGGAGACCTCTACTTGCTCTATTCTTGTTTTGGTTCTACAAAACATTTCAATTCAACAACTTGGAGAAACAGGACCATAATTCAAAGTGAATGGAAAGTTGATAGGCAGGTTTACATAGTGCACTGAAAATTACTGATTGAACACCCCTATGGGGTAAGGTGTTAAAGTGAATACAAAGATTATTCAAGATGGTATACTTCCTCTCATGTTCCCTTCTTGATTGGGGAGGTAAAATATTAACAAATATTCATTGAAAAAGGATTGACAAATTCCATAATGAATAAAGAAAAAATGTCTGGATAGGTCAATGAAGGAAGATCTTACTTTTAGCTTTAAGTGTTGGTGGGTTTAGAATCAGACGCAATTTAGTGGAAGCACTCATTAGAACATGTTAACTGAGTAGAATTTAGACATGTATTAATCAAGAAAAGGGGAACTACATTCAAACATGGAAAACCATGGAGCTTACATGAGGAAGGATTTGTGGTTTTGTCTGAAGAATGGAATTCAGGACAGGGATCAGTAGGAAATAAAAGTTGGGTAATAAGATTCTGGGACACAGGTTGGCACAATAAACTAAAAACAGTAAAATTAAATTTAACTTGGATGAACTTCTAGTTTTAGGATGGCAGTGTAAAGATATTGCTCCCCCTTTCTTCTTAAAAATCACCCCCAAACAACTTTAATAACTAAGAGCCATATAAGAACCGCAATGCCTGAAAATTAAAAGCAGAAAATAAAAAGAAGAATGATTGATGAGCTCGCATAACACAGGAAGGCCAAGTCCTTGTGTCTGAAGAGGGAGACACCAAGAAAGAGCAGCATGTCTAGAGCCCTATAATAATGCTTAGGACATAGGAATACCTATACCAAAGGCTGCAGGAAGGCAACAAGCTAAAAACAGAACAATTTGGCTAAAACAGGAAAAGTCTGAGGTGGTTAAAATTGAACCCTTATCTGTATTCAGCTACAGAAGCAAAAAGGATGGACTTAACTCTAGTCCACCTAGTACCTGAGTTAAGTGTTAAGAAGTGCTACAGTACTTTTTCTAATAAAACTAAGGAAGGCCTCACTTAGAAGATAATATTTGAATGAAGATTTGAAGGAAGTTAGAGAGCAAACCTGAAGATATTTGGGAAAAAGCGTTTCAGACAGAGAACAGCTAATCCAACAAAGGCCACAAAACAGGACAGTGACTGTATATTTATTCAAGGAACATCAAGGAGGCCAGTATAAGTTGGACCAAAGTGAGTGAGGACATGAAATCAGAGAGATAAAAGAGGTTCTATCTAACCTGTAGGGGATCTATTTGATGGATCCGTAAAGAACTTTGGCTTTTAAGTCTCATACACACACACACACACACACACACACACACACACACAGAAAGCACTGGGAAAAATAAAAGTCACAAATGGTATGCTGGTTAATTGAATCTAGATAATACCTAATATGATAGTTTAAAGTAAGTGTTTATTAAACATTTGTGGAATAAGTGGGCAACGGTAGATTCCCTCTTATCTGTGGGTGATATGAACCTCCTCTCCCAGTGGATGCCTGAGATGAAGACTGATCCCTATGTACAAGAGTTCAATACTGGGAGGGTAGTTCTTATAACTGAGATGACTACTAACTGACTATCTATGAGGGTAAAGTAACAGCATGGATACACTGGACAAAGGGGATGACTCAAGTACCAGGTGGGATGATGTCAGAATGGCATGCAACTTCAAACTTAGGGATTGTTTATTTCTGAAATTTTCCATTTAATATTTTCAGTTGGAAGTGGGTTATGGTTAACTAAAACTGTGGAAAGCGATACTGTGGATATAAGGGGACTACCAGAGAGCAGTTATCCTAAGACAGTCTTTCATGAAAGATTTCAGGGCATTCTTAGATATAATCAAGTAGATCTTATTTCCTATTATATATTGGTTAGGCCAGGAGAGACTAACATAAAAACCTTTTATGACTCATTTTGAAACCTTTACTCTCGTTTGAAAGAGTCACAAGCTTTTAACAATCTATCTTTCAAGCTTAGGTATTCCTGGGTTCTAGCTTTTAAAATATATTCATATTCAAACTTACTCTTTTTTATTCATATTAAATAACCTTACATATTTTCATCCCAAAATATATTTTTTCTGCAACCTAGAGTCTAAGCTATTGTCTATTACTGAATTCTGAAACTGAGAAATTTACTTCTTCCACTACACAGAGGAAATGAATGTGCTTTTTGCCTCATTGTCAACACTATAGCTTCTAAATCAGGCAGTTTGCCCTTTCTGGTTGTTGAGAGAGCAGAGCAGTATTTGCTTTTGAATTATTTTGACAATAAATAATGCCATGGACAGTGAAAACAAATCTGTTCTTTAGTCACTAGTGCTTCTTTTGCTTGATAATAAAATGTTACAAAAGCATTAAATTTTGATTAACAGAAAAATGATTTTCAGCTAGCTCTTTCAACTAGTTGCATCAGGTCTTTTTTTACATGCAAGAAATTAACTTCTTCTACTATAGATGACTGCATACATTTTTTATATCATACCATGTTAAAACTTCTTAAAAACTATAATATTAAAAGCATTACCTTACATGGCCAAGAGAGGTATGTTCTTTTCTATAAACCGTATCACTGATAGATGAACATCAAAATAACATATATTTAAAAACCATTCTTTGTGCTAGCATATGGGAATTCAGCTAAAATTGTATGATTTATCAAATGAATAGTCTACTTTCACTTCTTTCTGATGTATCTAAGATATGCAGTGATAACTTTGCATGAAGAAAGAAAATTGGACAAATCTATCTAATATTGAACTATGTTAATTTGAAGTGTAGTCAATTTTAAGATTTGACTTCTGGTCACTTTCATCAGTGTATTCATTAAAATATAAAAGAAGTAGGAGACTGGAAAACTTGGTCACTCAGTTTAGCAGTTTTCTCAGATTGAAAAAATAACAATGAAAACTTCAGGGCTAAGAATTTCAAAAGAGGCTGCTAGACAGAGAAGACAGACCAAATTAGCTTACCACTTGAACCATTTTGAGATATCTGGCATATCTTGGATCCTTGGCTACAGTTAAGATATTTTCTGATGATACTTCACTTTCCTGTTGTCCAGAGTCTTGTGTACTGTTCTGCTGTAGAGAGTATTTTGTGTAAATCTTTAGACAATTCACAGAAAGGGTCCATCATGTTACTTAAAAGGGATTTTTTTTTGCACATCATAAGACAATAAATACCAGAAAAAATCATATTCGTAAGTTTAAATACCAATAATTTAATTATGGGTATATGTTTCCAAATACTTAAATATTATCTCAGAGGAAGCTACACTTAATATGTTATTTCTTAAAATGCAAATGCATTCATGGCATTAAAATCTTAATTCTGCCTTATATGTTCCTACAGTGCTGATATAAAACATGAATTAATAGGTGATATATTTTGCTAATAAAAACTTCAAATAGAGCTAGTAAAATCACTTGATTTATTGATCGTTCAACTTTAATGGTCAGTAAATTGATTTTTTAAGGTATATGCCATCTATCCTATTGAACCCCTTATTTAGCAAATTATCTTACTCTAAATGGACATGGCTATTCTAATTTTTAAGAAAGGAATCCCTAGATATTTGTGGGAGAAAACTCAGCTTCTCAGATAATTATTTGTTTTTCTACATTCTAGGTACTGATGGAGCTATTATTAATGGTAATACTGTTCACAGAGAGGTTAAGATTAAATACTAAATACCACTTACAATGACAGATACTGAGGAATGATCTTTTTAAATAAAAATGCTTTGGTTATATAGGCAGTTCTCACTTTGCATGGCCCTATGTTAACTGAAGCTTGACCAGAGTGGAATCATGTCCTCAGATAAGTATAAAACTAAGACTATCTGTTACAAAGTACTTGATGTTTCTACCAAACTGATTTTTGGTTTGTTTGTTTGAGGTACTGGGGCATGAAATCAGGGCCCCATGCTTGCTAGGCAGGCACTCCACCACTGAAGCCACTCCGCCAGCCCTCTACCAAACTGAAATTTAGAGTAAATTTACTTCTGTGAATCTCAACTCAAAATCTCCATATAAGTGTGAAGAAACATTTAACAATTGAAATCAGTTTTTATGTCTATAGCTATGCTAAAACATGGATAAATTATGTCCTTAAATCTTCATAGTATTTAGAACATGAATGTAGATTACATATTATATGCTAAGGTTTTTCCTCACATAATTCATATATAAACTAAATTGTTTAAAAAAACCTCTGAAGCAATAAAACATCTAAAAATTCCTTAGAGTTTTCCTATTATATAATATTGTTAAATGCTGTAAAAATGAGTGGCTATAAATATATATATATGAGCATATACATATATACATATATATATTCATCTGTGACATACTTAAGTGCAAAAGTCCAGAACATTGTTAACTAAATAAAAAATAAAAACAAGATCCAAGTGTATGTTTTCCAAGTGTATTTTTTTATAACTTTATGGACAATAAATTCATACAAAAGCACAATGGAGCAAATGAGATCTACATACCCATCTAACAGTTTTCAGCTCTCAGCTTTTTACTTCTGCCTAATAACCAAGGTCTCACGAGGCTTATGTGTCTTATATCTTTGCTATCTGAATGACCTATATTCAATACTTTCAACTGTGTATCATTTATTCAAATTAATCTTGATCCTTATAATTGGATGATCTGTTGTGAAAAATAGTAAGACCTAAAACATGAAATTAAAGTTGCAGCAGAATCAATATACAAGCCTTGAGTCTTTGACTCATATATTGATTTGAGATAATGATAAATGAATGATGGTTTTGAAAGTGCATAATTATTCTTTATGACAAAAATATCTAATAATAACTATAGTAACAATGAAAATGATGGGTAAAGAACTACTTAAGCCCATTTCAAAATATTTTACATAAATATACCAATTACTAACAATGAAGAAGAAATGAGAAGTTGATTTTAATATTAACATGTAATATTAGTATAAACATAATATTATTTTATTAAGCTGATTAACACAAAACTTTACCACAATGTTTTAAATGCAGGAAGCCAACAGAACATTTATAAATATTCTAAATTCATACATAACTTAAAAATTGTCAGAAATATAACAGATGATTCTGAATCGGAAAAGCAAATTAAGAAATTCAGGTATAATTACTGCTAATCAATTTTTGGTACCTAAATAGGCAAAGACCAACACAACTACATGGAAGTCCTAAATACATACTATAGATTGCCTTTATAATAGTACCTGGAGAAATTAATATTAAGTTAGAGAATATTGAAAATTTTTATATAAACATGACAACTGTATTCACCAAAAAATAACCACTAAGTTGAGTGGAAATTCTTTCTTAATATTCTTTAAGATGCCTTGCTTTTGAAAACAGGCAGTCCATATTTAATTTAGAGAACCCTGCTAAACTCCTCCACAACATCTAGATCTCTTGCAGGTTAAATTTAAACTCTAATGGCCTCCATAATGGAATTTACTACATTAATTAAATGGAGGTTAAATTTTCTAATACCCAATTGTTATTGAGCAAATAATCATCAAATTCATTTCCCCCATACATACCATATCTGAATATATGCCTCCTTTCACAGGGCCTCATACCAAACATCTTCAGTAAATTTAATGAATTGAACACAAGTACTGGAGATAGCGTAATAAAATGTAGCAGGAAAAAGCTAGAACTCCTAGCACCAGACTTCCTGGGTTAAAATTATAGCTCTCATATTATTATTTGACCTTCAGAGCAATTTACTTAACTTCTGCATGCTCTGTAAGGTAAGACAGATAAAATAGTACAGTTGTCCTCAGTATCTGTGAAGGACTGGCTCTAGGACCCCTGAGGATATTGGAATCTGCAGATGCTCAAGTCCCTTACATAAAATGGCAGAGCATTTGAATTTAACCTATGCACATCTCCTAGTACACTTTAGTCATCTCTAGATTACTTATAATGCCTAATACAATGTAAATAGTTGTTGCATTGCTCAAGGAATAATGACAACAAAAAAGTCTGGACACCTTCAATAGAGACATAATTTTATTCTGGATACTTTCAATCTGTGATTGGTTGAATCCACAGATGCTGAACCCATGAGTACAGAGGGCTAACTATACTTGAATCACAGAGCTATGGTGGGATTAAATTAATTAATTTATGGGAAGCACTTAGAAATGTGCATCCCTGGCACACAGTAAGCATTCTTTAAGTGTTAACTATTAACATCACTGTCAACATCATTATTACCTACAAAATATCCTGTGACAAGTACTTCTAGGTAGAAATGCAGAATTCAATTATATAGGAAAGCTATTTACTTAGTATTACTTTGGTGGCCACCAATTTGGTGATTATTTTATTTCAGGTCAATATCTCATGAAGATGCCTGTTCTCAAATAAGAATTTTTATTTAAAACAAAAAGTAGTAAAACTTTTAAATTTATACAGAAGTATAAAAGAACATTAATATGTAAGAGCCAAATGTAAGGTGTAGCTCTTACCAGGATCCTGATTCAAACAAATCAGGGTAGAGTTTGAGATTCTTCATTTCTACCAAGTCCCCAGGTGATGCCCATGCAGCTAGCTCATGGGACATACAGCAGAGTTAAATGACACCAGGGAATTGCTGTTAATTATATTATATATGATAAAAATAAGGTTAAAAGCATTTATGTAAGAAAAAACATTATATAAGAAAATGTCAAAACTTCCCAGAGATGCTCAAGGAATTATGCAAGGGTAAAATGACATGATGCCTGGGATTCATTTCAGCAAGTAACAAAAAAAGATAGATGAAAAATCTTAACTGGTGAATCTGGATAAGGGCCTCTCAGTATTCATTTTATTATTCTATTTTTGTGTATGCTTACAATTTTTATAATATTTTAAAAGAACCTAAAATAATTCCATAGTGAACTTGAAGAAGCAATTTAAGTTTTTTTCCTGTGTAGACCGATTTTCTTTTTTATAGGCAAAGAAAATATTAACTTTGGGAAGCCCTTCAGAATAACAAAACAGCTGAGTGTTTTTCTCAAACTTCCTTTTCTATCTTAAAGTTTTATAACTTTACTGTTAAGAAGTTTCACATTTCTGTAACTTCTTCCTTCTAAGATCTAAGTATAGATGTATTAGGTTCAATTGAGAAGATCTGCTCATGTTTCTTGGAACTTAAATACTTACCTGTGATTTCTCTGAAGTGATTTCAGAATGTGATCCATTTGTGACACTAGTGACATGTAAAGGAGATACTTCAAATGTGACATCATCTAGGCCTGGGATAGAAGACAACTGAGAAAAGCAAATTAGTGTCGGCATATGAAGACAATTTAGGTATGTAAATAAAACAGTTCTTACATGTATATATGTGTGCTTTTATTGGTGGTGCTGGCATTTGAACTCAGGGCTTCACTCTTGGGAGGCAAGTATTCTACCACTTGAGTCGCTTGCCAGTCCTCTTTCGTGTTGGGTATTATTGAGATAGGGTCTTGTGAACTATTTGTCCAGGCTGACCTTGAACTTTGAGCCTTCTGATCTCTGCCTCCTGAGTAGCTAGGATTAAAGGCGTGAACCACTGGCACAGAGCACATGTGTGCTTTTTAATAGTTGTATGAAGTTTAAAGCCTACATAAATTTTAGGCATCCATCAAATCTCATTCTTTTTTGGTACTAGGATTTGAACTCAGGGCCTCACATTTGCTAGGCAGGTGCTCTACCACTTGTGTCACTGTGCCAGCCATTTTTTGTATTGGGTATTTCAAAATAGGGTTTCGAGAACTATTTGCCTGGGGTGGCTTAGAACTACTATCCTCCTGATCTCCCTCCCAAGTAGCTAAGATTACAGGTGTGAGCCACTGGCACCTAACTTCATGAGATCTCACCTTTAATTCTCCAGGCCATTAAACTAAAAAGTGGACGACATTCACAAATAACATACTTTCGGACAATTTCTCAGGAATGTAATTTGGCTTATAACCATTCTTAGAAGTTGTTTTTGAAATACACATAAGTTATTTTTGAAATATACATAAGTTATTTTTGAAATATATAGTCCTTTTTCTAATGTAAGGACTGAGAGGATGGGCTTTGAAGCCAGGCTGCATCAGTTTAAGATGAAGCCAGCCCTACCACTCACAAGCTATGTGGCCTCTTTGGCTAGTTCTTCTATGCCTTCATGTTTCTCACCCATAGTGGGGATAAGAAAATTTACCTTCTAAAATTGTTGTAAAACTTTTTTATTAAAATGCTTAGTAAAAAATGTGCACTTTAGAACATTTTAAAGTTTTAATTATTTTGAATATAACAAAATTCTTGATATCTTAATGCCTTACAAACCTCATTTTTCATTTATCACTGAATGTTCCTAAAATATATTGTTTCTCATACACAATAAATATTGTCAGTATTTCAGGTTAGATTTGCAAGATCTATACAAATCTTCTTTTCTGATTTTATCTTGGTAATCAATGACATGCATTTGTAAGATATTAGGTTAACTGTGGGAGTTAACTCTATGCCATGGAAATAAGTAAGGTTAACTTGTCCACACGATAATTTAACTTCTGACCTTGGAATATAATTCCATGAGAATTCCTAAACAGTAAAATAAGACATAATAAATAATGAAAAAACCAATGGTAATAAGATCTCAGATAGCATTACTCATTGATACCTGTTGACTGATGACAGTACTTAGCATGGTGGCTATGGTCCAAAGAGTTTCAAGTGGGTATGACTTGTAGGAGAATATCTAAAACATGTTCAAGGCAGGTATACTAAATTACTAAGCTGGAGAAACATTCTGAGAGGAACACAGTTGCTGGAGTCCACAGACGATGTAAAGAGTACCCAGTATACATTTTTCTTCTTGTTCTAAAGATATCAGTATCATTCTTCTTCCTTATGAATGTTCAATAAATATTTTGGACAATTCTTTAAATTTTGAAATTAAATTTATTTTTAAACTGATATATAAAAACATAAAAATTGTATACTTTACGTGGTACCATTTGGGAAGGATAAAAGGATAAAGTCACAAAAATGTGTTTCCCTTACTTTACACGTGTACAATATTAAAAATGAAACCAAGTTAAAACCAAATATGTCACTATTATTTATCAAAATCATTAGGCTTTCAAATCAAAACAGCTTTCTATTTTTCCCAGTTAACTCTTAGCAATTTGTAACATCAAACTGGTATTCTTCATTAGCATGTAAGATATTTGCAAATGGAAAATGTCTGACATTGTCTGTAAATTTTACTCTAGAGAAATCTGAATTTTATATAAATACTATGTTATTACATGTTAACCGTTGAAGTAATTTTGAATTTTCTATCAAGTGAACTATATAATAGCTCGATTTGTTAACATGTTACCTTTGCTTCTGACTAACATAATGAAAGAAATCTCAATCCATGTGGACATTTAAAAAGATTCAGTTAATGGTTTATAACGATTAACATTTCCTTTCAATTTCAACAAAAATTTAAAAATACATAATATTGTTCTACTTCATAGATGTAAAAGTTAAACTGAATTCATTCTTAAATGCAATTAAAATTAAATATGACTGAGAAGGATGGTATATCTACAGCAAAGTTCGTGCTGTATATTCATAAACACAAACCTTTGCATCCAAAATATTGAGAGTTGTTTCAATCTGTTGGATACGAAGAGAAAGGTCTGCCAGTTTCTAGAAAAGAAAAATTAGAAACATGTGAAAAGTCTTTGATTAAAACTATTTAAAAGAGTAACAGAGGGCTGAGAGCATGGCTCAAGTAGTAGATGTTTGCTTAGAAAGAGAAGGGCCAAAGTTCAAACCCCAGCACCGCCAAGAACAACAATAAAGAGCAATAAACTGTGGTTTAAGTGTTTTCATTTTTGAATATACTATTGTATTATTTATATGACTAGGAATGGGAACTCAAATATTCTATTAATATTATTAGAATGCTTCATAGTTATTTTATAAAAATAATACTCATGAATAAAAAAGTTACATTTTCAGCTTTAGCAAACTCATTACCAGAACAACAAACAATCATTTGGACCAAAATATAAACTCAACCCTTCCAGTCCTTTGTTCACTGCTGTACCCTCAGTTCCAAGAACAGCACATAAAACTTAACAGGCGCTTAATAGTGAATTCTTCATAGAAAACAAGAGAAAGAATAAAAATTAGCCAAAGATGGCCTGAAATATGATCTGCCTTTATAAATTACTTAAACATGTAAACATAAACAATTCATCCTAAGTGCAAATTTCTCAAGTTTGAAAAGTAAAAGAATGAAAATAACAGTTAATTTTGGGAAAACTTAAGAGTACTAAAAAGAAGTAAATTATCATCAAAGTCCAAGATAAACTAGAACAAAGAGCTTAGCATGTTCTAATTACTCTGTACAATTAAATCCACACATATATACTCCCACGTAAATAACAGTAACATTATAAATTATGATTCCTAAGGACATTTATTTAAAACCCCCAGCATGAACATTATCACATTCAGTCACAGACTAAGAGCAGATGGCAGGATTGTTTGCTGTCTAGGATATTATCAAAATCCTTACTGAAGAATTTTAACACCCTAAAAAATGGTCATTGCCCACAATTAGGAGTAAAATACCGAAAGCAGCCAGAAAGGAGTTAGTGTTTCTTAACAGGACACTTCTGTTGAATGTTGCTGTCTTCCACAGGCCAGCCTTGAACTTTTGGTCTCAAGGGAAGTCCCCTGCCTCAGCCTCCCAAGTAGATGTGTCAATAGGCATAAGCCACTGTGCTTGGCTCTGTCATCTGCAATTTAAAGAAAAGCTGTGCTCTTATATTTTGCCTCTTTTCATCTAAGTTGGAATATAGATGTGTTAACATCCCATCTTTGATCTTGAAGTTAAAAAAAACTTTAGGGGCCTAGTATGGTGGCATACACCTATAATCTCAGCTAGTCAGGAGGCAAAGATCAGAAGGACTGAAGTTTGAGGCCAACCCAAGTAAAAAGTTAGCAAGAACCCATCTCAATCAACAAGCTGGGCATGGTGGCACAAGCCTGAGATCCCAGTGATACAGGAGGCCATAAATAGGAAGGTTATGGTCTGAGACTGGCCCGAGGCAAAAACACAAGCCCCTACCTGAAGAACAACTGAAAAAAAGGGCTGGGGCATGACTCAAGTGGTAGGGCACCAACCAAGCAAGCAAGCATGAAGCTCTGAGCTCAAACTCCAGTACTGCAAAAAAAAAAAAAAAGAGAGAGAGAGAGAGAGAAGGAGAGAGCAAAAGAAAGAAATGCCTCAGAGAATGGTGGAGCAACAGTAAGAAACTGTTCTTGGATGATATTATTTAACAGGAGCTCTGAAAATTTAGATCAGCCAGACTGATATATGAGAAAGATAAGTTTAATTTTATTTAACTTGCATTCTGTACTTTGTTATGGTATCATATCCTTTCTTACATCTAATAGAAAGAGCTGGGATACAGAACACATTTTTAAGATAATCATCTTGATAACCACAAGGATGCAATCTAGAAATAAAGTATCAGAATCCAGGGATTTTGTTTGTTTGTTTTTGCTTTTTGGTTGTTGTTGCTGTCTGTTTTTGAGACAGGGTCTTGTTATGTAACCCAGGATGACAGTGAGTTGGTGATTTTCCTGCCTCAGCCTCCTGGGCTGAATTAGAAGCATGCACTGACAAAATCTAGTTTTAGTGGCATGGAAGCTAAATTCAACCTTGACTTCTAGGATTTGTTCATATATGGCTTTTATGTAAACATAAATACATATTACAAAACATATCATGGATGAATTCCTCTCCTAATTATAGGTGTATTCCTGAAAACCATGAAAATTCAATTTTGGCAAGTTTAATCAGTCTTTCAATTCACTTTGCAAAATGAAAAATTTCAATTTATTAAAATGAATACAGTGGTTTGAGTAAAGTGAATACAAAACAGTGTGAAAAATGAATTCAAAATTTAATTTTTATATTTCAATGTATCCAAATCAATATATATTTTTATTTTGGGGGTGGTACTGGGATTTGAACTCAGGGCCTCGGGGTGGGTAGGCATTCTATCACTTAAGCCATGCCTCTGACAATATGTACTTTTAAGAAATAACCATAATCATTGTAAACATTTGATCATTTATGTATGATACATTTATATGCAGCATATCATTTGAACTCACACCAAATCTATAAAGTAGGAACTATATGATAATTTTACAGATAAGAAAAAAGCTGAGTAAAATAACTTGAATTCAAACACTTCAACTCCAGAGTCAATATTCTTACCAGATACTACTTTTGAGAGAATTTTGCATTGCTATATGATAATGATAAATTCTTAGGGATTACACAGACAGAACTTTTGTTATCCAAAGTTAATAAATGATTAGTCTGCTCTCTAAGATGTTACTGTGCTATATGTACTAGGAATCAAACTTTTCTTATCTTGATAAATTTACTATGAAAGATGCCATTTATCTGGAGCTACTTTTAAAAATTAGTATTAAAAATTCTTAGGATTGGATCATAAAACTCACTTGTAACTAAAGGGGCTCTCAAGTGAATGTCACACAGGAAAGACAGGACTGAAATACAGATCCTCATAAAGAAAGGACTAAGGATGAAAATATTTACTTGGAAAACCATTTGTTGATAAAGACTGAAGATACCTAGAGAAAAAAAAATGATACTTTTCCAAGCAATAGTTCTCCTTTTGGGATTTTTTTTTAAAAATACAGATTAGTCTGGTGTAGCTATCTTTTTGCCTTGGCACTCATTTTGACTCTCATCTACTACAGTTAAAACCTCACCAAAATGAAATGACCCATTTTTATAATAAAACAACAAGACTGTATGTTTTATCCATGTGAGACATAAAACACAGTGATGTAAACATTAAGCATTTTTAATCATTTATCTGAATATTTTTGATAGTTTGAAAATACTTTTTCTAAATTTAAAATAATTGAGGGGATTGGTATCTCAAATCTTTTCCTTACTACTGCTACTATGACTTATGTCATAACTAGGTTGACTAATGTAAAGATTGTCTCAAGAGAAAACTTAGCTTAGTTTTATACTATTCTAACTTCCAAAAAATTGTCCAAATAGCCTAGTTTAAAAATTCATTTGAGGGACTCAGGGTATTTTAAGAAACATTGTACATTTTCAGATAACATTTAACATTTGAGAGTCTCAAAAAACAATTCTAGAAAAGGTTAATTAATAACTCAGAATAATTTTTATTATTATAAAATATCCAGTTTACATACCCACTTCTCTAAAAAAGAAGTGATGCTTTGGGGAAATAGATTTAGAAACTGAATTTCAGTATTCTAGTAGTAATTAAACCAACAAGGTAATTACTTCTATTATATTATCATAAACCTGTAAATGAGTATATGAAAGTCTGATAAGTTGGTGAAAGACTTAAGGGTAAAGTAGAGCAAGAAAAAAATCTTGTCAATAATAAACTTCTTTATAGTTACAAACAAACATCATGAACAATAATAGGCTAATGAGGAAAATGTGTAACAACTTAATACTCTTTGTATGTATGTATATGTATTTAGGATTCATCACAGTGATGACTCCAATAGAAAAAAGGCAAACAGTAAGACCCCAGTAGAAAAAAATGACATGTGCATAATTAATTTTAAAACTAAAAAGTAAAATAAATGTGAATGTTATTCTAAAGAAACAGTATTTTAAAATCTTTTGACACATTCCACTGTGTTATATATATCCTTGAATCCAGAAAGGGAAGGGATCAATGATTTTATTAAGCTCCATCTCATACTTAATCCTAGCCACTGTAAGAGGCAGCAAAAATAAGGTTCTAGGCAAAGCATTAGCTGGGTAAAGATTAAGTTCAATGGTGGGCTTAGAAATTGGACACAGAAGATTAATACTCTAATTTTTTTAGATAGTATGAGAATTCTCAGCACTTTTGCCTGCACTTAAATTTAGAAAAAAAATTAGAATATCAAAGAAATGATTTTAAATCCAGTATTCTATTTATGAAGGAAGAAGAAAGGACCCTAAATAACTCTAACTTAGATCTCCTTTCTCTGTCCTGTGATCTCATCAGCCATAGAAAAGTTACAAAGTAGTCTAGTATGGAGAAAGTTTCCAAAGAGTTGAATTCTTCACAGAATAGTTACAGCCTCCTCTCTTTAGTAGAGTATTCTAAAAGATAGTGTAACTGATGAAGAACCCTAGTAATTTGTTTCAAATTAAATTCCAGTTTGAGTTTAGCTGTGACTGAAAGTGTTACAGTTTAAGTTTCATTCAAATCAGATCATGCAGAGGAAAAAGAAGCTTCCTTTTTTCCCCCAGTTCACTTCCAGTTCAAAAACTAACAGCTGAGACTCATTTTTTTGTTGTTGAGGTACAGTCACATTGGTTCTTGTTTAAGGCTTTCAATAAACAAGGAATACAGACCTAGTAGATGCTATTAACCAATTAAAAAACATTTCAAGAAGTCACACTGATTTTAACTTGGGAAAAAGTGGCACTTTGCATTTGAATAAACATATTCTTAGAATTTATAACGTCAAAAAAAGACATTAAATAGATCTGGCATAGCAAACAACATAAATCTAAAAAATCGATTCTGAAATAGCTATAAAGAAGACACTGTATTCTATCTCTTGCAAGTGATGTAATCATGCTTCTTATTCAGATATGAAGGTGCAATATAGAGAACAGGCAGATGTTTTTAGCTTTTCCAATTAGTAGACCAGAGTCAGAATCCTAATTCTGCCACTTTGTATCTGTTACTGCTGTGAGTTCAAGCCACTAGGGGGCAGCAACAAATACATGTTAAATGAATAAATGAGCAAATAATTTTAAATTCTCCACATCTTAGTTTGTGTATCTACACAAGCGGGATGGTTGGATGTCTCTCAAAGGCCTGGACTGTGATGATTACATATATGTAAAGCACTTAATACAATGCCTAACCCAGAAGAAGCATACAATAAATATTAGTTATTGTCATCTTACTGAGCAATCAACCCACATAAATATCCAAAGTGCCAAAATATAAACTGTAAATATGTCACAGTCAACCCCAGATTATCATACATGAATAAAAGGGATGGACACCAGCAAGATGGTGGCATACTTTCCAGCACTTGTTCACCAGCAGAAACATCAACTTGATCAACTACTCACACATGAAAACACTTTTTCACAAGAGCAAAGGAAAACAAGTGAGAGAATACAGCACTTGGGTGTACACTGAAATAAGAAAAAGTACATTGAAGAGGGAAGGGCAGCTTCAGAAAACTGCTGTCATACCTTCCCCAGTGCCAAGCAGCACAGCATGGAGGGGGAAAAATCCTTCACTTGGAGAAGGAGAGAAGTGAGCATTGGGCTTTTGCTTCAGACCACAGCACCAGACTAGCCCAGCAGACCCAGGGTCTACTTTGAATTCAAAGTAGACCCTGGTGATAGGCCCCCATGGACCAAGGCTACTGGATCACCCCTGCAGACTCAAACTCCAAGTCAGCCATAGTGAACATAGGACCCAGGCCTGACCTAATGTCTGGCCAAACTCTGTAGACTTAGGCTCAAGGCCTACCCCAATCAGGTCAGCCCTTGTGGAGCCAGGCTTTAGGATAGCCCCTTGTAGATTCACCCCTAGGTCTATCAATGCTGTGGGGCCAATCAACAGGCCCAACCCACTGGATCCAATCTCCAGGCACAAAGATCTGTATGCCAAAAGCTGTAAAATACTGATGAAATAAATCAGACACAAATAAATGGAAAGATACCCTGAGTTCATGGACTAGAATAATTAACATTGTGAACATGTCAAAATTGTTAAAATACCTGTACTATCCAAAGTAACTTAAAGATTAAATGCAATCCCTATCAAAATTCTACAGAATTAGATAAAACATTTTTCACAGAAATAGAAAAAACATTGTAAAATTTGTATGGAAATGCAAGCCAAAAACAATCCTGAGCAGAAAGAAATCTACTACATTGCTAAAGTAACCAGAACAGCATAGTACCGACACAGACCAATGGAACAGAAAAGTGTCCAGAAATAAATCCACATATTTATGGTTGATTTTGAACAAAATGCCAAGAACACATAATAGGGAAAGAACAATCTTCAATAAATGGTGTTGGATCTCCTTTAGTCTCTCATGTCACACCATATAGAAAAAGCAACATAAGGCCAGATGTGATGGTGCATACATAAAATCTCAGCTCTTGGGAGGCTGAGGCAGGAGGATAAGTTCAATGCCACTCTGGGGCACATAGTGAGACTGTGTCTCAAAAGAACAAAAAGCAAACAAGTAACACACACACACACACACACACACACACACAGCATTGAAAACTTAAATGTTAAGACCTGAACCTGTGAAACAAGAAGAAAAAAACATGAAAGTTTTATGTATGATATTGGTGTGGGCAAAGATTTTTCTAGATTTGATCCCTAGAGTAGAGGCAACAAAAGAAAAATCAGCAAATGTAATGAAACCAAAAAGTCTACACAGGAAAGGAAACTCTCAACAGGGTTAAGATACAACCTATGGAATGAGACAAGATATTTGCAAACCATACCTCATCTAATGAGGTGTTAATATCTGAAATTTATAAGGAATTCTAACAACTCAATAGCAAGAAAACAATAACCTCAGTTTTAAAAGTGACCAAAAGACCTGAATAGATAATTGTCAAATGAAGACATTTAAATGGACAACAGATAAATGAAAAAATACTCAAAATCAATAATCATCAAGGAAATACAAATTAAAGCCATGACAAAATACTACCTCACATCTGTTAGAAGGGTTATTGCAAGAGACATAAATAACAAGTGTTAGCAATGAGGTGGAGAAAAGGGAGCAGTTGTACATTGTTAGTAGGAAAGCAAATTAGAATAGCCATTTTGGAAAACAGTACAGAGGCTCCTCAAAAAAATAAAAAATAGAACTACCATGTGATCCAGCTATTGCAATCTAGGTATACAGCCAAAGGAATTGAAATTAGTATGTAGAAGAGATATCTGTATTTCTGTGTATATTGCAGCATTATTGACAACAGCCAAGAGAGAGAATCAACCTAAGTGTCCATTACACAGAAGAACTGGATAAAGAAAATGGAGTATATATATATATATATATATATACACAAGGGAATACAAACTAACCTTAAAAAAAAATCCTGTCCTTTGTGATCACATGGATGAACCTAGAGGACAATATGCTGAATAAACTAAGCCAGGCACAGAAAGACAAATACTACATTATCTCACTTATATGTGGTTATAAAAAAGTCAAACTCAAAAGAGTAAAATGATGTTACAAGAAGCTGGGGATGGAGGAGGTAACAGGATTTGGGAAATACTGGTCAAAGCACACAAAATTTCAGTGACACAGGAGAAATAAGTCAAACAGATTTAGTATACACATTATGGTGACTGCAGTTAGTAGTAATTACATATATCATTTTTTCCCATGCTGGGATCTGAAGCCAGGCCTTGCTTATGCTAGGCAAACACTCTATTAATGAGCTACATTCTCAGCCCACAGTATATTCTATTCTTAAAAATTGCTAAGACAGTAAGTGTTCTTATCAAAAAAAAAATGAGTTATGTGAGGTAGTGCATATATTAAATAGCCTGATTTAGTCACTCCACAATGTACACCAATATCAAAACATTATGTTGTACACCATAAAGACATATCATTTTTACTTGTCAATTTAAATAAATATATAATATCAAAAAGAGAAAAGGAGGGCTGGTAGCTTGAGTAGCTCAAGTGGTAGAGCAGCTGCCTAGCAAGACTGATGCCCTGAGTTCAAAGCCTAGTACCACCAAAAAAAAGTAGAAAAAGAAACTGACTACATTTATAGTCTATGAAGGCTCTGGTCAACAAACTTTTTCCTAGAGTTCAAGGAAGTACTAGGAAACAGTGATACAGCTAAAACAGTGGAGGGAGAGTTGAGAAAGTAACAGAAAGAGGATAAAGCATGAATAATGAGGCTTTGATGAGATGAAAATTGTTACCTTTGATATAGTTGCTAGTCAACAGCACTGTTTATGCAGGAAGAGTTGTAGGGACTACAAAGGTGAGGGGCTATCTCTGCCCCAGGGCAACTCAAGCAAATTGCTTTCATAGCTGTGTTTGTTTCGTTTTATTTTTTTAACTTGGTGATGGATGACTATGAAGATTGAGCATTTAAGTCTTTCTGCTAATAATCCTGAGATATTCCCCAAGTACTTCTCCCCCCTACTCTGGTATAAAAATCAAAGGGTGAAAATCTTTGCTTACTAGTTTTTATGTTCAGTCAATTTCTATCTTATTTAGAGAAGCAGCAGAACAAGATAATACTCACCGGAAGTGAGCACCTAATTTCCAGGCCTTGTAATATATAAAATACACTGAACTGAGCTCCTTACTCTATCAGTTACCATATTTTACTTTCATTTGTCTCAGCAGGAAGGCAGAAGAAATTCTGACAAACAAAAACAATACCTGGGGCTAGGGAGCAGAGTGACTCTATTACCTACTACATGCAATGAAGGCCCTGGGTTCCATCCCCAGCATGGCAAAGGAAAGCAAGCAAGCAAACAAACAAAAAAACCTGTGTCAGCAGGGTGCTGGTGGCTCATGCCTATAATCCTAGCTACTTAGGAGGCAGAGAACAGGAGGATCACAGTTCAAAGCCAGCCCAGGCAAATAGTTCAAGAGACCCCATCTCAAAAATACCCAAAGCTGGTGGCGTGGCCCAAGGTGTAGGCCCTGAGTTCAAAACCCAGTATTATAAAAAACAAAACAAAAACCTGTCTCCATGAAGTTTTAATTAACAGTACCACAGCTAACAGAAACTCTACTTGCTAAGATCAGATAGTATGCCTTGCATATGACAGACTAGAACGTTGAGAATTGCCTAAAAGTCCCAGATGTATTTTTTCTCTTTTCTTAAATTCAGTTTCAACCTCATTTTCCTCTCCATACTCTTTTTTTTTTTTTTTTTTTTTTTTGGTTCTTTAAAAGAGAGGAAGGGGTACATGGATCTGGTACCCCTGGGTGCTTAATCCTTACGTCACAAGTTATTTGCAGAAAGTATTTTTATTTCCATGATATTTGATGTCAAGGCTATGTTTCCACAACACTTCCCCTTTTGCTTTTGGAACAAGGAACATAAAATAATTTAATACAAACTGAAACAATGTATAGTTAAAATATAAATATTGGGGGTCGGAAAATGAATACCAAATTTCAAAGTAAAAAAAATTGTCAACTGTGAAATTTTGGATTTCCTCTTATTCTCTTTAATCACAATAAGCCTGACCAAACTATCTTACAGAGGCCTCTAGAATCCTAATTCAGCAGAGGTGGGGTGCAGGATTGATAGAAACCGAATCAAAGAGATAAGGCATTTTAACACAATTGGATGACAAGAGGTCATGATGTGTAAATAAATAAAGACTGTAATTCTTGTTTTAATCCATTTTCAACCTAAAAAGTGCAAGGTGATTTCTAGGCTACTCTATAAACCAGTATCACAGGACCTACCTCCTCACAAACTGTAGAAAAACGGTTGAGGAACTGTACAGTGTGCACCACAAATTGATTTAGAAATGCCACCGTTCTTTTCTGTTGAATAGCTGGCACCTGTGTTATGTAAAAACAAACATGATTCTTACAAGGAGAAAAGTACATCGTACAATCTTTTTGATATTTGGATATCATAACGGGGCATTTTGCTGCGTGGTAGGAATTTTTTTGAAGAATTGAGGACAGTCCTAAACCGTGGGTGGAGTGTTGGAAAGTGACAGGAGCTGTGCAGTTAAGTTGGAGAATAGGGTCTAGATTTATAGGCTTGACTTTCAGTAGGTAAAAGCAACACATAACCGCCCCCTACCCCGCGCCCTCCACAAACTTGAGAGCTAAGTAAATGAGAATGTTAGAGGTCGCCAATGGCCTGTGCCCAGCGATCAACCTTGGGTGTAGGGACACGTGACATGGGAAGCAAAGGCTGGGAGGCACACTATGTCCTTCATTAGCTCAGGAGGGACTCCCTTTCATGGCGAGCTGGAGGGCTCTTCTTCCGAGGCCCGCAAACGACGGGCCGGGGGCCAGGGTGGGGCCTGGAGAGGTGGCCTCTCCCCGGGACACGGGCGTCCCTTCCCCAGCCTCCTCCCCGGACGCCGGAAGTTCAACTCCTTCTCTTACAAACCTTGGTCAAGTCTATGCCTGACCCCATGAGTGGAAGCCCGTCCTCATCCATCTCCTCGGCGGGCGGGGGACCCAGGGCTCGCCCATAAAACCCTCCTCTCAAAAACCCCACCCAAACCGGTAGGAGAGCCCCAACGCTTCCCCACGTCCCCGCCCCGGGACTCGTCTGCCGGAAGAAAACGCCTTCGCTCGCCAATTACGAGGCGGCTCCTGGAGAGCCCGCCCCTTCGCTCGGCATTGTGGGATTGGTAGTTCTTGATCTGGATTGTGACGTCAGCTCACAGTATGCTGCACAGGAGCATGGAGCAAGGCTGCTCTTTTAGTTGTAAAATCTTAAATACGGGTTAAAAAAAAAAAAAAAGGTAAGAAAGAAAGTCAATACCTGCATCCAATTGAGGTTTTCACTTGTCCTGTCTGTTATGTAAATAGCTCTGTCATTCATTGAACTTTTTTTTTTTCTTAGCGCCAGATTCTCTGCTAGGCCTTGTGAGGAATACAAAAATTGGTAGATTGAGCCTGCTGCACTGGAGAGGCTTATGCCCTGAAGGAGATAGATCTGTCTTCAAAGGTCTTCAAGACATGCAATATGTCAAGCTATGGTTGAAACACAAAGCTATGGAAATGACTGCTACTTAGATAATGGAAAAGGCAGAATAGACCTGGGAGGATCTTTGTACCTGGAATTTGAAGATCTTGATTAGGATTTTGTCTCTGCAATTTACCAGCTATTCAAAAGTCACCTAACCAAAAGTTTGAATACCTCTTATATACCAAGCAAGATGCTCAGTACTGAAAATATGAAGAGGATAGTCTCTGCCTGCAAGAAATGTTGTGCTGATTGACTCTTCTTTTCACAAAATATTGAAGCATGTGATGCTGTTTGACAGCATTTTTTCCATAGCAGAACTTCTTTCACAATTGGAGTCGTTCCTCTCAAAGACTGCTGCTGCTTTATTAACTAAGTTTGTGTAATACAGTATGCCTGTCTTATGTGCAAATTTATTACATGTGGCTTTGGCCAAGTATGGTCAGACACACACACACACACACACACACACACACACACACACACACACAAACAAAAACAAAAAGAAATTTCAGAAACAAAAATTTTAAATGCCTGTGCATGGATCCCTCAGCTCCATTGATGGCAGAGAAGCTCTCTGTCAGTTCTGCATTATCGTCCATTGTGTTTAAGTAGTTGTGTGACCTCCTGTTTCCCTGCCTTCAGTTTTGTGAAACTATGACTCCCCAAAACAAAATGGTGCCCCTAAAGCAAGGTCAAAGCTATAGTAATCATCCCAAGCCCAAAGAGCATTTCATGTGCTTAATGTAAGTGATAAAGTGAAAATTTTAGATTTGTTGAAAGGCAGCATGACATTATTAGAAAAATGAATCAAGCACCCACTCTATTTGAGATAAACATGAAATAAGATCTGGCTCTTGAGCAGTGTCAACGTGTACAACAGTAATTTTGTGATAGTAATATAGCCTACTCCACGTAGTTTCATGTTACAGATGCTCAGACATACTGTCTGTGTTACAGGTAAAGTTGAACAGTTTTAGAGCACTGAACTCTATGCATCCTGAGCACTTACAGTTTTTCCTCAATTGCTGTCTCCTTGGAACCATATACCCCCAGATACCAAAGGTCTACAATACTCTAAACCCTTTGTTGTCATTTTAGCAATGTTCACAGCATCTTCACCAAGTGTAGATGGCATGCAGAGAAGCTACTTTACTTGTTCCTCTGTAAGAAACAACTCATCTGTTAGAGCTTTATCATGAGGCCGGGCACAGTGGCTCACACCAGCATTCAGGAAACAATGATAAAGAAGATTGTGATTCAAGACCGGCCTGAGCAAAAAATGACACTCCATCTCAACCAATAAACAGACTCTGGAGGTGCACACCTTTGGTCCTAGCAATGCGAGAAGCCATAGATAGAACTGCAGTCTAAGCCAATCCCAGGCAAAAATGTGAGACAATGTCTGAAAAAAATAAAGCAAAAAAGGCTGGGTGCATGGCTTATGGGGTAGATCACCTACCTAGCAAGAGCAAGGCCTTCAGTTCAAACCCTAGTAAAGTTGTATCATGAGATTGAGCAAATTCAGTCATATCTCTAGGCTCCAAGAGGGTTGGAATCAACTTCTTTCAAACTCCTTATAATATATTTTGAACTCCTCCTATGAATTATGAACGTTCTTAGTGATATTTAGAATGGTGACTCTTTTCTTGATTTTCAATTTACTTTGCACTAATCCATCAGAGGCTCAGTCTACAGTGACTATGGACTTGTGGAAATTTCTTTTTCCTACCTTCTTCCCTTTCTCTTCCCTCCCTCCCTTTTCTTTTCTTTTCTTTTCTTTTCTTCTTCTTCTTTTTTGTTGGTACATGGGTTTGAACTTAAGGCCCCAGGCTTGCTAGGCAAGTGCTCTACCACTTGAGCAATACCCCTAACTCTTTTGTCCTTTAGTTATTTGGGGGATATGGTCTCAAGTTTTCGCTCAGGCCAGCCTGGACCATGATCTTCCTATTTATGCTTCCTGCATAGCTGGGATGACAGGCATAAGCACCAGCTATTGGTTCAGATGGATTCTTGCTTACTTTTTGGCCAGGCTGGCTTTGACTCTGGGATCCTCTCTATCTCTGCCTCCTGAGTAGCTGGTATTACAAGTATGATCCACCGTACCTAGCTTTTTTCTCTTTTTCCTTCCTTTCTTTCTCCTCCTTCTTCCTCCTCCTCCTCTTGCTCATCTTCTCAGTCTCCTCCTCTACTTTCTCCTCATTCTTATACAGAGTCTCATTCTATAGCCCAGGATGGCCTTAAAGTTGTGATCCTCCGAATTTGCCTCTCAAATTCTGGATTAAGGTGCACACCACCATGCCCAGTTGTATATATTTTCCTAAATAGCAAGACTTGAATGTAAAAATTACTCCTTGATCCATGGGCTGCAGAATAGATACTGCGTCAGCAGGCATAAATCTCATTGTTCATCTCCATTAAAGCTCTTGGTGACCAGGAGTACTGTCAGCTAGCAGCAATATTTTGAAAGGAATCTTTTATCCCTTCCCTTGATCAGTAGGTCTCAACAGTGGGCTTAAACTGTTCGGTAAGTCATGTAAACAGATGTGCTTTTATCTAGGCTTTCTTCCATTTAGACAGCAGAATAATTTTATTATGGTTCTTCAGGACCCTAGGCTTTTCAGAATAGTAAATGAAGATTGGCTTAAACTTAGAATTAACAGCTATATCAGTCCCTGTCCCTTAAAGCTTTGAAATTTGACCCTGACTTCTCCTCTCTAGCTTTGAAACTCCTAGATGGCATCTTTTTCCAATATGAGGCTGTTTCATCATCATAGAAAGTCTGTTGTTTAGTGTGGCTGCTTCCTGCCTTATCTCAGCTTGATCTTCTAGATAACTTACTGCAGTTTCCATGTCAGCATTTGCTGCTTCACCTTGCACTTGAAATGGCTTCCTCAATCTCATGAGCTAATATCTGCTTGCTTCAAGTTTTCTTCTGTAGCTCCTTAACTTTTCTCAACTTTCATAGAATTCAAGAGAGTTGGGGCCTTGCTCTGGATTAGGCTTTGGCCTTTAGGGAATGCTGCAGCTGTTTTGACCATCTCCTATATAGACCACTCAAGCTTTCTCCCTACTAGAAATAAGTCCTTTTTTTGTTTTGTTTTCTTATTATTGACATTATTACTAAAGTATTTCTTCTAACTTCCTACAAGATCTTTACCTTTGATTTCACAGCTTGACTTACTGTACAAGAGGCTTAGCTTTTGGGCTGTCTTGGCTTTTGACATGCCTTCCTCACCAACCTTAAATCATTTCCCGCTATTGATTTAAAGTGAGAGACATATCATTCTTCCTTTCATTTAAACATTTAGAGGCCACTGTAGCATCATTAACTGGACTAACATTGGTATGTCTCAGAGAAAAGGAAGGCCCAGGGAGAAAAAGAGAGATAGACATGGTGAGTTGGTGAAGCAGTCACACAGACAACATTTATGGATTATTTGCCATCCTATATGGATGGGATGTGTGGCCTGCCAGAAAATTATAATAATAATATTGAAGGTTACTGGTCACAAGTCACCATAACAGATATAATGGTAATGAAAGAGTCTGAAAAATTCTGAGAATTACCAAAATGTGACATAGATACTCAAAGTATCTAAGTTTCCACACAGGCTGTGGAAACATAGTACCAGTAAACTGCCTTCATGCAGGGTTGCCACAACCTTCAATTTGTAAAAAAAAAAAATCTGCAAAGTTCAATAAAGCAAAACACAATAAAATAAGGCATGCTTGAACTGTACTTGTGCCACAGCTATAAATAACATAAACACTGTGACAGTTCTAGACAACTGTACTTACGTTTTGTTTTTTTTCTCCCTTGAGAAAGTCCATACAAGCTGGAATTTTTTCATTAGACTGTAAATTTCTTGGACCAAGGATTTTTCTTTTCTTATGACTCCTAAATTAGTACCATTCATTCTGAGTTTCAGTGAAAACTCATTAATAATTTTTATACTCGGTTTTGAGGGCTTACTATGATCCATGCATGATCCTTAACATTCTTCCATCCATTCATCCATCCATCCATCCACTATTCATTCCCTTCATTCATCCACCCTGCCATCTCTGCTCCTTTCCTCTTATCTATCTATTCCTCCATTCCTCTATCCATCCATTCCTCCATCCTTCCACTCCTCAATACTTCCAATTCTCCATCCATCTACCCATCCGTTCCTCCATCCATCCATCCACCCATTCCTCAACCTATCCATCCATCCATCCATCCATCCATCCATCCATCCATCCCTCCCTCACTCCGTCCCTCCATTCATCCACCCATCCATCCAAACGATGTTCCCTGTTATGTGCTAAGCCCCACTATAAATAAGGATATAGCAGTGACTAGAACAGACAGGACTTCTGCCTTTGAGAAGGTAAATGGATAATAAATAAAGAGATTAAGTTGCCCGTAGTCCAGATTGGGAGTCAGAAAAAAATGAAAAGAGATCAATAGTGTGAAAAAGGCAAGGCTAAAGTTTCTCTGAGAAGTAGTACCTAACAGGTTGATGAATTAGGAATAGTTTTTTAAAGAAAAGCTGATGCCTGGGCTGAGTTTTGAAGACTGAAAAGTTAACAGCATGTGTAAAGGCACTGAGGTTTGCACCCCAAAGCGCTGCAGTTCCAGGTAAGAACAAACACTCTTGCTCTGGCTTATATACCACCTGTGGTAAGAGTGAATATCACTGCATATTAAGAGCTCTATCCTCTCCTGGAAAGAACCACAACCACCATGTTGCTTAAGACTGCCTAAGTCACATTTAGTTGTGGACTCCCAAGACCTTGAGGATACCGTTTCCGACCGCTACCTGATGTTCTTTCCACATTCACATCCCTGCATTATTGGGTCAGGAGCCAAGGTGTTGCTCCTCAGTTCTGAGTTCACGCTATGAGATATGGATGATATCTTTGTAGTTGTCATCAACAGGTACCTATAGGTACTCCTCACTCATTTTTGAATATCTGTAGAAATAATATTCACTTGTCTCTTAGTTCTTTCAACTCTCTCCAGTGATCTTGTCCTACACTTTCCTACTTCAGTCATACTCTCCCCTTCACTTTCAATCCTTAGAACTTGTCATTGTAAACATCTTTGCCTTCTCCATATTAGGAGCGGACATGCTCTGGCCATTTCTTCCTATCTTTTCAGCTTATTTTCTTTGTTACCCTGTCTTTCTTAGTTCTTTTATTATCCAGCTTGACCTATACAAAAAATGTTTGAGAAAGTTGATCATCTCCTGATTGGGACTTTTTGAATTTGTCTTTCAAGAAAGCAAATATTTCATGGTTTTATTTTTATCACTGTGGCCACTTCTTCAGAGTTTCATTTGCTGGTTGCTCTATAGTTTGCTACATTAATACATCACCTCCAGTTACCTCAATGGAAGGCAGTGTCATTGAGGCAGAGTGATCAAAGTGGGAAATCAAAGGAGATGTCTGAAACATTTCTTGGGACTTGATCAAGAAGGGCTTTGAAGGGTGTGATAAGGGCTTTGTGTTTCCCTCTGGGTGAGATGGGACTCCATCTAGACCAGAGGTATGATGGGAGCCCCTGAGGAGCTTTAACAGGGGAGTGGTAGGATTAGAATTTTATTTCAGGTCAATAATTCTATTTGATGCAAGGTTGGGTAGGCAAGCCTGGAAAAGTTCCATAGCTATAAGAGTCTTCCTGTGCATCTGATCATCCATCAAGTCCTGTTGTCTTCTTGTGCCTATGTAGATCTTGAATCCATCTGAACTCTCCATCCAAACTGTCATGTCTCAAGTTCTGTCCAACATTCTCTTTTGTCTGAGAGCACAACAGATTCTTCCTGCCTTCATTTTATTTCCCTATTCTGCACATTGTAACCACAGTGACTTTTTACAGGGAAAATCTTAAGCTGTTTAGGATACAATTTTGTTTCTTACTTCCCTCCATTTAATGTGCTTACAGGCCCTCTTTCTGGCTCTTGCTTACTTATTTAACCTCATTTCTCACTGTTATCTATTATTTTCATTTAACTGCAAAGAATTTCTTTTGATTTCTGGAATCACTGTTGGAGGGCTTTATATTTGTCATTTCCCATGTCTGGAACAATCTCCCTTGCTCTCTAACTGCTCCTGACTAGCCATTTTCTACACATTCTTCATGTCTCATCTCCTGTATCTTTGGTGTTCAACAGTTTGCATATAATGTGCTTGGGTATGATTGTCTTTGTGTTTATCCTGCATGAGGTTTGCAGAGTTTCTTAGGTCTCTGGATTGGAAATTTTAAATCAAATTTGGAAAATTTTTGGCCATTAATTCTTCAAAAAAATTTTTTTTTCTGTTACATCAAAAATACACGAAAGTTGCTTGGTATTGTTCACAGGTCATTGAAACTTGGCAATCATTTTTTCTTCTCTATGTCTCAATGTGAATATTTCTTACCAACTCATCTTCCAGTATTTTCTAGTGCCCAATTTATTATAAAGCTCAATGAATTGGTTTCAGATATTGTACTTCAGTTACAAAACATGTTTTTATATTTTTTCTGAAATTCCCTTCATCCATTTTTTCTTGTTTAAAAAACAAGTTAAAAATAGTTATAATAATTCTAATGTCTGGTTCATCTGTGTGTCTGTTTCTGATGACTCCCCTTTCTTGATTATAGGTTATGTTTCCTGCATTTTTGGTATGTCTAATAATTTTAAATTTTACCTTGAACATTGTGAAAAAAGAATGGGGAGTTCTATGAAAAGGTGAGCATTTGAACTCACTCACAGGTTGAGTTGAGCTGGTGCTAGGCTGAGTTCTCCTACAGTTAACACAACTCCAACTCATATAAAGGATGGAGCTCTTGGATCTTGATGATGTTTGAGTGAGATGGGAATGGGCCATAGTTTTGCATCATTTTGGCTGACCTTTGGATTTAACTTTAGCAGAGCCCAAGAATCCAAGCACTCTGAGAATGTGCAAGACATAGTGAATTCCCTCTATTTACCAAAAACGTATCTTCCCTGTTCCTTTCTTAGCAACCTTGGAGTGAGGGGGTATATGCCTAAGTGATTTATTTTTGTGATTGGGGCCCTTCTAGACCCAAGTCAACCAACCTATACTGTTGGCATAGTCTCAGCTGATTTCTTCTGGAGTCTGCAATCTCTCAGAGTGTATCAGATTTGCTTTTTCACCTATTTGTACCCAGACCAGACTCTTCTCCCTGGGTATGGCAATAGGACAGCTCCCTGCTCACCTATGTCCCTCTACGTAGAGATATTTCTGTAGAATTTACTTCATTAAGCTCTTACATGTCTTGTTTCTCCATGGCCCTAAAGGAAAAGTATCGTTTTTGTTTCATCTGTTTGTTTCTTGTTATTGCATAGATTTGAAAGGCTTTCTTCATCTTTCTATATCCTAAGAGTAGAGATATTACCATACCATCCTTAGATCTTTCTCTTACCTGCCAAGAATAGACTACTGTTCTTCTGAATACATGCTTCCACAGCAAGCTTTGCTCAACCTTATATTAGCACCTATTATGCTTCCTGTTTTCTTCAATGCCTGCAAGGTAACAATTTAGGACAGAACTGACTTGTTCACTATAAAGGTTCTAGTTCAGTGTGTGAGGTTTAGTAAACCCTCACTCAATAAGTATTTGTTGAATGACATGCAGGCCTAATGACCTTTGTGCTTTCACATCTTATCTTCAATGAACCCTTGGTTTAGGCAGGACTCATCAATCAGCCTTCCTGAACAGAATCTCTAACTGGTCTGCCTAGACTTACTCTCCAGAGCTAAGACTGGGGAGGGAATGTGGGGATTGAGGGGAAAACAAAATGACCAGTCACTGGCTATGTACAAGTAGAATGTATGTGTGTGTGTGTAGTATAGAACTATGGACAAATGAACTTCTCAGTTGGCTAAAGGCCAAAACATTTTTACAGTGGTTGGTTTCTTTAAGAAAAGACACATAATGCTAGAAGATGTGATTTCTAGTTAATAGAAAGAAGACTGGCAATTTCTCCCTACTTCCTAGGATCCTTGATGATTACTATTTATCAATCATCCATAGCTGCAGACAGCTTTGCCATTCACATTTTAATAACTGAAATTTCTAGAACTATTAAAAACAATCTATAGCTAGAAGTTTTGACCAACTGCCAGAAATCCTCTGAAATATGTAGTTTCCTTAAGGCTCTCTCTCACTGGTAAAAATAAAATGGATTACAAGATTTCATTTGTTGTAGTGAATTTTGGAGATAAGCTACATAGATTGTTAATGAATACTGATTTCAAAGGATTCCTATATTCCCTCTGTAAAATATCTTAAGAACGTTTTAGTAGTTACCTGTTTTCACAATAGAGTACTAGAAAATTGCTACTATCATGGGTAAGTTTTTAAGTGGGGGGAAAGGATGAGGAATGGGCTTTCATTTTTGCTTTAACCCTCCTACTCTGCTTCAGGATAGAACAGTTAGAGAGGTACAATGTGAGTTCTCAGTACTGGGGAAAATGTAAATGTCCCTCATCTTTATCCTCTTCCCCACCCCCTATGCTGGAGGAGTGACATAAATTGTTTGTTGAGAGTTGGCTAAGTGAAGGAATTCTAGCCTAATTAGTTCAATGTATTAAGAATTCAGTAGTAGTTTCAGGCTACTCTTTGTATGTGTTCTGGCTTTCCTGACTTCACTCAGAATGTTGGATTTTGAGTTTATATCCTGCAGGCAAACTAGATTCCTCCCTAGAAAGCTAACTACTTCAAGAGAAGAAACCTGAAGATATCTGGTCAGAGAGTCCCCAATAAAACCACGGACAGCTGAATGATTACCCCTGCTTTCTTTGAGAGGATTGGGGAAAAGATCTGTATCATTGTACCCATGGAATTTTTATTTTTGGAGATGACTGAGGACACAGAGAAGTTAATGCCACTGAAATAACTGTTTACATTTCCCAAGAGAAAGGGGCAATGTGTGTCATGCAGAGACATGATTTTGTTGAGGAGACAGAGCAGTAGAGAGGGAATGCTTAGATCAGAACTGTTTCTGGAACTTTTGCTGGGAAAGCAAGGCGGGCAGAATTAAACACTTTAGAATTGACCATTTTGAATAATGATGGTGGGCTTTGGAATATGGGGGCGGTCTCTAGTTTTCTAGTGGCTGGCCCTGGGTTGATTTAGTGTAGGCAAAATAATGGCTTTGAGTATGAGAGTAAGATGTAGGATGGTTGGAGGATATGGGATCAAGCTTGGTAGGTTTAATGTCAAAACATGCCACCAAGTTAGTAGTTTACTATTTCTAGAAATCAGCCAGCTATGGGAAAGGAAGTCTCTCTTGGGTCTATAAGGCACCCAAAATGCAGAAAGTATAGTTAATTGGTCCTGTGATGAATGGTTGCCAAACAGAAATACAGAATTGAAGAAAACACAGAACCCCAGTCTTTCAGTATGCAACTTTAGGGTAATACACTTGTTTTCAGCAAGGCAACTCAGTCCTGAGTCCAGGGTCTCATTGATTGGATTTCTCAAGGAGTGATCTGAGGCAAAGGGGTAGTCGCCTGGCTGTGCAAGCCAATGGGAGGGTGATTGTGGATCCAGTTGTTACTTATCCAGTTTCTCAATCAAGCCTCTTCTTCAGCACCCTTTGAAACATAGCCCCTCAGATGAGTTGGTGTCCCTATGTCCTCAGTAGGCTATGCTTTAAACTCAATTGCCTGCGATGGTGAAGGCCAGGCGCCACTTTGCTTTTGCCCCTCTTTGCTGGCATCACCCACCAAACCTAGCACATGAGACCTTTCTTTTGTGGGCATGGTGTGTTACCAACCTCTCTGTAATTGTTTTGAGGTCAGAAATCATTTTCTTTGTTCTGCCTAGCAAGCATGAAACCGTGAGTTCAAACCCCAGCACCCCCCCCCACCATATGTGTATAGATATATATTTTTTTATTTGTTTGTTTTTTTTGTGGTACAGGGCAAAAGGCAGCAAAAAAAAAAAAAAAAAAAAAAAGCAGCAAATGATGGCATGTCACCTGGTTCTCATTAACCTCCCCTGGCTGTTTCAGAGGATGACTCAGCACCTGGACTTCTTAAAGAGGTCAGTTATTTTGAATCACAACTCTATAAACTCATTTAAAAGTACTCTAGAAGTTCAACATCAATATTTCCTCCTGAAGCCTTGTTTCTGGAGTCCAAAGTGATGTTAGAGTCTCTGCTATTACCTTTCAGAAAACAACTAGGCCAGAAGTAATGAACCCATTAGTTCAGGAAAGTGGTTTCCAATCTTTTCCAGCATGAGAAGCACTCCTTCCCCTCCTCCCCATCCCCATTATTTTTTGCAGTGCTGGAGATCAAACCCAGGACCTTGGACATACTAGTCAAGTGCTCTACCACTGAACTACATCCTCAGCCTGAGAAGCTCTTTAATATACATATGATATATATACATATAGAAAACTCAAGGTTATTGTGGATGCACATAATATTCATTGGGCAAATACATACACACCGTTGATGGAGAGTTAAAATAGGAATATTAAATGTAAGTGGGCAAGCTGCATTTGCAAGTCCATCAGAAAATCCTGTATCGCTTGAAGATACCAACTTCCTTTTATCTTCTACATTAGATTCTGTTAGTTTCCTCATATATCCTGCCTCAGAAAGTCTTGCTTCCTGTACAATGAAGGCAGGAATGATTAAAGGATTCTGACTTTCATCTGAACATCACAGACACACCTGGAGTTACATAATCAAGATGACATACCCATTTTGATATATTGGGAACTGCTTAACTTTCTCAAGGTTTCTGAGTAGTAGTTTCAAAACCCACCATGTTTGAATGGGAATGAAGTGTTCACTGGTTCATTTCTCCTCCCACCAGTTATATTTTGGGGCAGAAATGTCAGATGTCAGGACACATTAAGTCAATGTCTGTTAGAAAAATGTAAGCAAGTTTGATTTTGGGGCATCCCAGGGCCCCAGAGGATCATGGTTTCTAAGAAGAGGATTTTGATAGTGGTAACATGAATATAATTTTGAGAAACACTTGAAGTAATTCCATATTCATGCAGGTAAATGTCATCAGTAGGTTGTAAGCAATGAATCAAGGTTTAATAAAGAGTATGTAGTCTTCATATACATATGATCACATTTTATTGTAGCATCTGGATGGAATCATGGGGAAAGGAATAGGTCAGAAACACTTGACATAAACCCCAAATTGCCCCACAGGCTTAGGGTTTAATGTACACGTGGGGCAAACCCATGATGGGGTGAGACCTTTGAAGTAGCTGTACACATTACCAGTCCAATTCTTGCTCCAAACCAAGTAACAGGGAAGTCTTTACAGATAAATCTAATATTAGAACTCTATAGATTTCAGGTGAGGGATACTCCCATCTCTGGTAACAGGCAATTTAGAGAAATGCATGATCAGCTGTTTATAGCACAGCTTGAGGCACTAGTGTCCACCTTTCAGGAGAATCAGTCCTCCAGAACATTTGGCAAAGATGTAACATCCCTGAGAGTCTAAATCTTGGTGAAGAATGATTTAAAATATTATTCTATTTTAATAAACACCTACTTTTCATTAGTATTAGTTAAAGAAAGAACCAAAGAAACATTAAGATGGTAAAAAGATCATTAAAAAGTAGCTTATTTTGGTCTGGTTTAAACTTAATGTGAACTAAAAATGTTACTTCTTACAATTACAGTCTAAGTAGAAATGAACTAAAGTGAACTTCTTTGGTCAGTTTCAATTTTCTTTATCACTGTGGAATAATTTATCATCAGTTGCCTTTGGCTTACTTTAGAGGTTGTCTGGGACTTATTTCCTTTGTACACTGTCTGAAAAGCAAAGATTTCCTAAAACAGTATTAGAAAGCTCTTAGTTGAGATGGTTGCAAAGATTAACCTTAATTTTGGCCAGAGTCTAATCTTGTCTGGATTTGGCTCATTGATAGGACAACAGCTGTGTTCATAGGAAGATCAAGGTTTTGTACTTAACCATTAGAAGCAAAGAGACCAGCAACACTTACTGTCTTTTACTACATAGAAACAGACTCAACATATTATAAATGCAGTAGACACAAGTCTTTAAATACACTAAATTACTCAAACTGTTTGCAAAGGCTGAGAAGCCTGGTGGATCCTTTTTACTTAACATTCATTGTTAATATGGAGTTTATGAGCTTATGTAAGTCCCACAAATTCCAAGGTATTTTGTTAAAAATTAGTTGAGAAGGCAAATAACTATATGACAAGACACAAGTGAAACAGAAATAAGCTGATCCAAAGAAATTTCCAGATAAATGTCACTTGATCTTACATAACAGCAACAATTGTTTTTACTAAGGTAAAGAACAGCTGAAAGGTCAGAAAGTAGAATACTTTGATTTTTCAAGAAGTCTATTGTCCATGCAAGCAAAACAAAGTGCTCATGTTGACTGTGAGTCATGGATATATCATAAAATGTGTATTCCTTTCTGCCTCTTGTGAAATGAGATCTTCTAGTCTGGTATCCTAATAATTTTATTGTGTTACTGTGCATAGGTAATAAATGGTTGTCACAAATTGTAATCATGCTAATTAAAAACAAAACTCCAATCTATGTTCCAAAGGGCATATTTCCTTAAATATATTAGAAATAAATGTTAGCTGTTTTGAAATTCTTTTAAAGTGCTTGATGAAATAAAAGTTTTTGAACCAGCAAGGTATTAAGATGAAAGAAACAGGGTGTTCTCTTCTGTCCTTGTTTTTGAGCACACACAGCTTGATAAAGATATATTGGAGCAGAAAGCTGCTTCTGAGGACTTCACCAAGCTCCAGTAAGGAATTTGTGAATGAACCACCAAAATGATTTTTACTTTGCAAACCTTATGAGACTCAAAGCAAAGGCTACCTATTGGTATGGAATAAAGTTGAGTCAAATTGAACACTTTGAGCTATAGAAAAACCACAAAAATAGTCTAAAGCAACTATTTTTTCTTCCTTCAAAACTATTAAAAAACACTGTCTTATAACTTCCCAATCAGCACTTCTGGGACAATGTCTGATTCTGAACAATCACACACGTAACAAAAAAAAAAAGGCACAAATGTGCAAACCAGATTTCAGATTTCAATTTCTTTTCTACTGACATGAGATTTAAAACAGCCACAGGAACATTTCTAGGTCAGTGTCAATATGTAGTCACAAATTATCAAGTAAGAAACAAATTGGAATCCATGGGTGTGTGATTTTGTGTTTTGGCATGGGACAGACATTGAAATATTCAAAACATACAGGCCAAATCATAAAAATAAAATGAGACTTATGATCCCATCATTTTGAAAGAGTAGGATTTAATTCTGACATCTTGCAGATTTGTGATATCCTGACTTTTACTTCAACAGTTTTAAATAATCCAAGTTTTAGAAAAAGCACAACCATTTTTTTTCCATGATGTTTGTGAATGAAGCAATCTTGAAGAAAACTTCAACAGAAAAACTCTCTTAGACGTATTTATAAACAAGATGGTAAAACTAAAACTGGGAAACCATACACAGTATCAGAACTTAAGTTATTCGTCAGGATTAGAAGTAATGAACAATAATCAATTCCCCATAAACATTTCCTCCTGTATTAGTTTAGTATAAACATATTTCAAAGAACAAAGTTTATTTAAGAAAAGAGTATCATCATACCACTTCAAAGATATTGAACACAATAACGTTTAACAAATAGAAGTTGGAAAGTGGTCTTGTAGCCTACATGTATGATCTAAAGAAAGAATGAGAGGTTAGAGTTCTCAGTGCTTACTCAGGGTAATGGGGTATTTCACTCCAGAAACCAAGAGGTAAAGCCACCCTTCCCTCTATTTCTGGAGAATGTCATCATATAGTCACTATGTAATTCAAACAGAATCACCATTGGCTTCCCAGGGTAACATTTCCTGTCTCTTTTTGGCATAACTCTATTAACACAACCACCACAGGACAGGTTCTCCTAATCACAGATGGCAGTTATATTGGGTCATTTTATCAGAAAACTTTTATTTTCTGTATAAGTCCTCACTCCATAGAATCTATTCTTAGATGGTCACACCCAACAAAGTCACATCCCCAACTCTATGCCTGAACACAACTCACTCTATTCTTACGTCGTTTACTATGACAATAATTTTCAAATACACTGGCCCAAGGGATGCTTATTTTTTGGAAATGTTCTGAAATGACAAATTCTTACAAGAGTCACTAATGATACTGTATCCCCTTATCTTGATGTTTTTAAAGATTTTTGTCCCATCACAGAGGTTGTCAGAGGGACATCAAAATTCTCCACCTTTTGTTTTTTCCTTTGAAGTCCAAAATCTATGGTGTAAAGAAAATTATTTATTTGGTAATTACATTTTTCTGTATTAAATAACTGACTTGGAAAATGCTAAGCAAATTTTTGTCTGTACTCCAAAGTGTGTAGTTTACACCATGCATCTACATGATTACAACCTTTCACTGAATTCTTTATACCAGCAACATTTTCCTAGCTCTTAAAAGACAGTTTTCTTGACTGTATGATACTTATAAGACACCGTATGAGGGCTGGGGGTGTAGCTCAGTGGTAGAGTGCTTGCCTATATTGCCGAATGTCATGCGTTAAATCCCCAGCAATGCAAGAAAGAAAAGACACCGCATGAATAGAAAATGTGCATTATGGGCATTAATTAAAATCTTCAAATCCTCCAGAATAGGAACTATATACCTTTAAAATAAATCATTAATATCTAGAAATCTATAAATTGTGTGATGACACATACTAGGTATTTTTATTCACTTTATTTAATCCTCACAGCATCTCAATGAGACAGTGATCTCACTCTCCATTTTATAATAAGAAGTGAACTGTGCATTAACATGCTGGAATGTAGTTTGTAGAAATTTATTTCACTCTCTACCTGATTGACAAGTAGAACCAAAATCTTATACTCTTCTGACTACATCTTAGTGTGCCACACAAACATTATGCTGATTTTAATGACCTTTGAGGGTAAACACAGTTCTATTGCCATTAGGTGCCCTCCCCAAACATCCAACATTTCGTGTTAGAATGGTGAAGATCTATACAAGGGGGAGACTGCTAAAGGTATAAACCATAAGTCATTTTTTTTCCTTTTATTAATCATATGTGCATACAAAGCTTGGGTCATTTCACCCCCCTGCCCCCACCCCCTCCCTTACCACCCACTCCGCCCCCTCCCTCTCCCCCCCACCCCCTCAATACCCGGCAGAAACTATTTTGCCCTTATTTCTAATTTTGTTGAAGAGAGAATATAAGCAATAATAGGAAGGAACAAGGGTTTTTGCTGGTTGAGATAAGGATAGCTATACAGGGCATTGACTCACATTAATTTCCTGTGCGTGGGTGTTACCTTCTAGGTTAATTCTTTTTGATCTAACCATAAGTCATTTTTTTAAGGTGAACTTTCTTCCTGTGCCAGACAGTCAGGCAATGGTCAGATGATAAGTGCAAAGGAATGTGCATAGAGTCAACAGGGTAGAGAAACACATTCAGTCTCATTTTAAAGAACTGCAACCATTTTTATGTTAACTTGAATGATAATCCTTAATAATTACTGAGAAAATTACAACAGAAAGACTGCTAAGTATACATACACACACATACACTTAACCACTTTCAGAGTATACTAAGAGACTTTATAATCCTTTACTAAGTGTTTATGTCTCTGAGAATTAGGAAAAGAGCCTACTCAAAGTATACAAGACAGAATATAGTTTGAATATCTTTTGATAAGATCAGGTGTTATATTTTTTTCCTAGTCATTTCTGGAGCTGAGCTGGTAAGTCAACTATACAGTTTTATCAGATCATTTAAAAAAAACACATACACAGGTACAGAGACAGAGGGAGAGAAGGAAAAAGAAAGAGGGATAAATAGGGGTGGGGGAGCATGAGTGAGAACTGAATAGGAGAACAGATTTTCAAATCATCAACATTTTATTTAACAAAAGACACAGGTGAGACATTTCTGGAGTTCATAGTACATTAAATATAAAAATAAGGAATTCTACAAAATATGTATTAAAATACAAAGTTTAAAAGCACAGAAAAAATTTATATTACATTTCAGTCACCCAAAACAATAGCTTGTGGTCTCCTCCTATTGCACACAGTGGGAGAGTTCGGTGCCAGGAAAGGCCAGATCCAACGGTTACAGAACCAGTGAGGATAGGCTGTAAAATATGGGAAGAATTAAAGAAGCATAGTAAATCTTTAAAGCTAATAAATAAAAACCATTTAAAAAAATATGAAATGCACTGATAGATTATCTTTGTTTATAGCAGAAACATAATTAAAAATATGCTCCCTCAGAGATGAAACACACATTTTTTTACTTGCAGTTGACTTGAATGAAGGATAGAAGCCATTTATGAGTACCTGGTACAGCCTAGAAATACTTTTTGCATTCTACACCAACCAAGCAAAATTAAACAGTATACTTAAATGAAAGAGAAAATACGGAAGCAACAGAAGAAATATGCTTCTTATACAAATTCTGGCAAAAAAAAAAAAAGTCTGTTGCCAGTGATGATTTAAACATTAAAAAAAAGCCTTCAATTTAAACAGTTAACAGACATAAATGTCTTTAGTTACAAATTACAAATTTGGGAGCTATGGGTGGAAAAATCAAAAACATAAATTTTTTTTATTATTATTTTATTATTCATATGCGCATACAAGGCTTCGGTCATTTCTCCCCCCTGCCCCCACCCCCTCCCTTACCACCCACTCTGCCCCCTCCCTCTCCCCTCCACCCCCTCAATACCCAGCAGAAACATAAATTAAAAAACCCAAACACATATGCCGGAAAACACTTTCATATTACCTGAGGGTGTCCTAAATGATGAATTTGAAACTGACTTGTCATTTTGCCAGGATAACCTGTGGTTGCAAACAAGTCTTCACTAATTGCAGACCACCTAGGAAATAAGAAAGTGCAAAAAGAAGCATGGTATTCCACAGACAGCTACAAACTTTTTTCCAATAGGCCATTTCTTTTTGCACAAAAGCAGCAAAAATTTCACAATCCTAAATATGTTAATATGCCTTTACATTTGGATCAGGAACTCCAGGTTAGTTAGCCATGAGTATTTTCTCATTCTATGAATATTTATTGACTGTTTAGTGTATGTCACTGAATTTAAGTTCTGAAGTTACACAAAGTTAGCACAGTCCCTTTCTTATAACCAAAGGGTTATAAAAAAGTGTGATAGGAGACATGAGGCATCAGTCAGATATTAAGTATTTCACAGTTCAGTACATTCAGTAAAGACATTTAATGCTTATTGACATTTCTCTAAACTTAGTGATGCATTCGTATTTAAATTACTTGGGATGATATAAACACCTAGAATACTTAAGCTTCAAGGTATCCTTAGATACTGCAGTTCACAAAATCAGTAGTCTTTCATGGAGTTCTGACATGACTAGCATATGAGTACAGTGAGGAAAACATTAAAAAAAACTCCTTGACAAAAAAATAATTGATCTCAGACATTATCAGGTCTAAAGTCTTGATGACACTGAAGAGCTGCTAAACCAATCTCCTAACTCCCTTCTCTAAACTTATGTACCATACTTCATTGACTTAAAAATGTACATTTGCTCACATCTCTGAAATCAGGGTGCATCTTAACATTGATGGCACTCTTGAATTTGGCTGAATGTATTTTATTCCTAATAATTATGTGCCCAAGTTCTACAATTTTACTGGGGATACTTCAGACTTGATGAAAACTAGTATATTATAAACGTTCTACTGGTTTTAATCTGCTATTTGTTTTTCCTGTTAATAGATTTAAAGCTAAAAGCAGCTTAATGGTTACACTATACAATGGAGTACTATGAAGGATGAATGGAAAAACATAAGGTAGATATGTTGATTTAAGTGAAAAAAAAAAACAACAAACAACCCAGTGTGTTGAAGATATATGCCATCTGCCACGTCCTCATCTAAAACACAACGAGGTTTGTATGTAAACATGGGTCCATGTACATTTATATCTTTATCAGCACAGAATAATGAAGAAGCAGAATATACTCTGAAGAGTTGAGGTGACACTGGTGGAGTGGAAACATGTTTTTCTGTGAAATTTAAATTTTTAAAAATTTTTCAAAGAAAATATTTGGAAAACAAACCTACTCCTTGCCTAGACCAAAAGACAAAAGGCAAGTCTTTATAGGGAAAGCAAAACAACCACTTATGAAACAACCACAACAAAACAAAACTCCAGTGCAAAAGGGAGTACTGGCAAAGTATTCCAGTGGTGGCATAACATAAAGTAAAAAAAAAATCAAATTACAACTCCAACAAAAATGGTACATTACCTGAATAAGTAGGCTCGATCCATGTGAACAGGTCTCGTCTCTCGAGGATAACTAAAAAACAGAATTTTGCATTTTGTGAACTTAAAGTTTTAAAGGTATTTTATTTTTAAAGTCTCAATGCACTTAAACTGTAACAAAATTCCAAGTAAGCAAGCACTCAGTTAAAACAGATGAAATGCAATAAAGACATGACTTATAACCATTACAGGGCACCACAATTCAACAGGGTTGGTGCTTTTCCTCTTTTCTAACATAAGCAAACATAATTCATATCAAAGATTCCCTTCTCTTTGGGTTTCCTCTCAAAGTAAATATAAAAAGCATGATTATGTTATGTAAAACCCTATAGCTCCAATCCTTCTATAGGAAAGAATTGTTAGCACTCTACATGGAGGTATTCAAGGATGGCCTAAAGGATCATTTAATAATTACTGATTTCTTTCATAATCAAGTGACAGAAATATTTAGCAAGTACCTGGATTGAGTGATATCCCAAATTAACCAATCATTTCCTGCAACGGCACCAACTTTGAAGGTGTTTTTTAAGCACCAGTGTGCTGACATTAATGGTGTCTGTTCTGATTCTAGAGACAAAATAGCTTGTTGGGCCAAAAGATCATAAAATCGGATTGTTCCATTCTTCTCTGCAACCATCAGCTGTAAGATAGAAAAATAAAAGGGAACTCAATCACTTATCTAAGTTAAACTTGAGAAGCAGGCAGAAATTCCTGTTACACAATAGAATGTAACCATACACATGTACTAGAAATGGAAACTGAAATGCAGATGTAAAAGTTTCTATCAAATATTAAAAAAAAAACTTAACTGTCAAAAAGAAAGATTCAGGAATTTAAGTGATGATGTATAGTCATAAAGAAGAAATCAATCTGAACACTCATTCTGGGAAAAGTTACCTTTAATCTACACAGGACTTATCTTGATAGGACAGCCAAGTATGTGTCTCTCATACACACACCCTCATACACACACACACGCTCATACACACACACACCCCCTCATACACACACACACGCTCATACACACACACACGCTCATACACACACACACACACGCTCATACACACACACACACGCTCATACACACACACACGCTCATACACACACCCTCATACACACACACACGCTCATACACACACACACGCTCATACACACACACACGCTCATACACACACACACCCCCTCATACACACACACACGCTCATACACACACACACGCTCATACACACACACGCTCATACACACACACACACACGCTCATACACACACCCTCATACACACACACACGCTCATACACACACACACACACACCCTCATACACACACACACGCTCATACACACACCCTCATACACACACACACACACACGCTCATACACACACACACGCTCATACACACACACACGCTCATACACACACACACGCTCATACACACACACACCCCCTCATACACACACACACGCTCATACACACACACACGCTCATACACACACACACACGCTCATACACACACACACACACGCTCATACACACACCCTCATACACACACACACGCTCATACACACACACACACACACCCTCATACACACACACACGCTCATACACACACCCTCATACACACACACACACACACGCTCATACACACACACACACCCTCATACACACACACACACTCATACACACACACACGCTCATACACACACACACGCTCATACACACACACACGCTCATACACACACCCTCATACACACACACACACACACACACCCCCTCATACACACACACACACACACACACACACACCCTCATACACACACACACACACACGCTCATACACACACCCTCATACACACACACACGCTCATACACACACACACGCTCATACACACACCCTCATACACACACACACGCTCATACACACACCCTCATACACACACCCTCATCTCATATACACACCCTCATATACACACACACACACACACGCTCATACACACACCCTCATACACACACACACACACACGCTCATACACACACCCTCATACACACACACACGCTCATACACACACACACCCCCTCATACACACACACACGCTCATACACACACCCTCATACACACACACACGCTCATACACACACCCTCATACACACACCCTCATCTCATATACACACCCTCATATACACACACACACACACGCTCATACACACACCCTCATACACACACCCTCATCTCATATACACACCCTCATATACACACACACACACACGCTCATACACACACCCTCATACACACACACACACACACCCTCATACACACACACACACACACACACACACACGCTCAACAGATCATCTTTACTTCTGAAATGCTCTAGCAAATGTAAAATAAGAAATCTCATATATATATATATATATACGTACATACACACATATTATATATACTTACATGTTATATCCTTATTCAATCTAAGTTTGCTTCCAATGGAATGAAGCATGGAATAGTTGAGGAGCACAGGCAGTATGGATAGAAAAGGCTGCTTCCTCCACTTAAAAAAACTGAATGCTTCTGCCATGTGATTGGCAGCTCCCTCAGTTTTAGAATGGAGATTTGAGGATTAGAACAGCTACAGGGTTGCTGTGATGACTCAGTGAGTAATGCATGTAAAGCACCCAGTCAATGCTTGACCTATAGTAGCTTCTACTTAGTAAACAGTATCTATTATTATAATTTCAATATTTAGTCTAAGGTCCCACTGATTTCAGATGCTCAACAGATCTTTACTTCTTAAGTGCTTTATCAAATATAAAATAAGAAATCTCAATTTTATAAAATATTATCATATGGAAAAATTTGTTTCCTAGGATGCAAGGAAACATGACATTAGGATAACCCATTTGTAAGAGATAACACAGAGCCTGCGATTATCTTAAGTGCATGAATAGCTGATATCTACAGAAATGCTTTGAAAAATTCCTAAGTGTTCTATGAAGTTCTTTCTTTTTAAGAATGTTCTTTTAATTTTAATTATTTTAAGATAAAAACTTTCCTGAAGGTGTGAAGTAGCAGTGGTAGACTGGAAAGAATGTGGGAACTGACATTAAAAATCATGGGTGTGAGGGGTGGGGAGCACAGAGGGGAGAAATGGCACAATGTATGCACATATGAATACAGAAAAAAAATCATGGGTGCTACCACCTAATCTGTTGCATGACCTGGAGTTTGTTTTTTTCTTATTTGTAAAATGAAGAATAATTAAATAAGACTCAAAAAGTTACTGCACAGCTGAATTGTCATTGTACTTTAGTAAGTACTTTTGTACTACAAAGTAGCATAAAAATATTGTTTCTATTAAGACAGGTCCCTGGCTCAGGGATTTTGGCAGTCAGTCTATTATCTGTGTAATAGTCCTTTACTGAGTAGCTACTATATTCACATGTAAAGCATGTCACAACATTCTTGATCTTAGAAATACAACAACACTTTAGCAATGTACCTCCAGTACAGCAATAATAATAATAATACAAGAAAGTTAAAAAAAATTGGGAGATTTTCTCTCATATACGGAAGACAGATCCAAAACAAACACAAGTATACACACACACACACACACACATACACACATACACTCACACACACACACACACACACACACACAGAACATGTTTCCAAAAGTGTGACTGTTAGAAGAGACAAAGAAAAGAAGAATGATAGTGAATAATAATGAAAATACATCACATCTGTATAGGAACAAGACACAATGAAACACATTGACAACTGTTGAACAATACAGCTTGAGGAAGGGTAGTGGAGAGGATTAGACTGATTTAAGCACAATGTAATTAATTACAGGTAAATCCCCAAGCAAAATACCCACTGAAAAACCAACAGGCACCTAAACAATGAAGGATAGGAATGTAAAACAGGTCATATCAAGAGGAGGGCAACAGTGGGAAGGAGAGGTAAATGAAGACAGTAAAGAATGATGAATATGGTTGATGTACTTTCTATACAAGTGTGACTATGGAACACTGAAGCCTGCTGAAGTCACCTTAAGAAGGGGAATGAGCCAGTTTGAGGTATGACATATGTATATATGGAAATGTCACAATGAAACCCTATGTATAACCATCATATACTAACAAAAATGTTTTTTTAAGAAATTAAGGACAGGAAGGTAAAACAGGTCCTGTTGGGGAGGGGGTCCACTTGGAGGAGGGGGAAAGCATAAGGAAAGGGTGAAGGAAGGTGAATATAATGGATATCCATTTAAATTGGTCCAAGAACAGGAGAGGAGGGATGAGGGAAAAAGATGCAGCAGGTGAATCTAAGATATATTGTAAGCACATATATAAATGTCACAATGTATCATCCTGTACAACTATAATATGCTAATAAAAAAAGAAAAAAAAATCTCTAGCAATTTCTGAGGGTAGGGGCAAATGAATGTGTTAGAGTTAAACCAAGGGATGAGGAAAGTACAATCAAAGCTAAGAGTTATATATAAAGATGGATACAAACATTTGGAACTAAAAGATGTAAAAACAGGTTAATACTTCATGGGAAGATGGAAGAATGTAACTGTTAAGAGCAAATCTATAGAGCTGGGCTGCTTGGGTTCACATTCTTCCACTTGGTAGCAATGTAACCCTGGTTGAGTTATTTAACTTCTCTGAATCTTGTTTTCCTTATCTATGAAATGGATCTTAAAGACCTAATAAAGGTGCCATGAGGATTAAGTGAAATGCCAACTATGGGCTTGGCACACCTGAACACTGTGTGTTTGCTATGATTACCAAATTTTTCTTTTTTTTTTTCAGTGGTACTGGGATTTGAACTCCGGGCTTCACACTTGTTAGACAGGCGCTCTACCACTTGAGCCATTCTGCCAGCCCCTCAAATTTGTCTTTTTGTACAAACTTAAGCACAGAACAAAGTTAATGGAGAAAAAGTATGAAGAGGTTAGAAGGGTGTGAAAGTATAGTTCATGCCAGATGAACTATAACCAACAGTTGAGTATCAATTTTAAGAAAGATGAATGTGATAACGTCTCAGTTTCTAAAGAGAAACAATAAATATAGTATTGTCTAAGAGAAGATACTGACAAAGGAGGGGATTATTGTTGAATGGTTCTTGTTTTCCCAACGAAATGAGAGTTAAGGCCAATTGATGGTATAACTTATAATGGACTTCTAATATTTTAGAAAGCTCTACTCCGAATAGGAACTGAATACCACTGAGTTTAGGACAAATTTGCCCTTTATCATTGATGCCTTTTGTCTATATATACTTGCTCACAAGTATGGCTGTATTTTTTTTTAATGTATATTGCTAATCTGATTATCTGAACACTAGCTTTTAGACTCTGATTTGCAAAAGGTCAGGAAATGTGTATTCTGAATAAATGCTATTTATAGATAGTTGATGGCTGTTAAGTAAAACTATAACAATTTTACAGAAACTTTTTTTTTTAGGTAAGCGTTCTACCATTTGAGCCACATCTCCAGTCCTTTTTGTTTTAGTTTGTTTTTCATAGAGGGCCATGTGCTAACTTTTCTTGGGTTGGTCTCACACTTTGATCCTCCTACCTCTGTCTCCTGAGTAGTTGGGATATAGACATGAACCATGGCACCTAGCTCTAGATAAACTTTTTTTATTTCAAAAACATTTTTATTAGTATATGATAGTTATGCAGGTGGTTTCATTGTGACATTTCCACATATACATATTTTGTACCTGGGTTTGGCTCATTTTCTCCATTAATCTCTTTTTCCACTCCCCTTCTTGAAATAATTTCTACAGGTTTCAATGTTCCATATTCATACATGTATAGAAAGTACCTCAACCATATTCACCCTCTTTTACTTTCTTCTTTTACCACTCCACCCACACCCCAGCCATTACTCTCTCCTTAACAAGATCTTACATTCCTTTCTTTCATTGTTTTAGTGTTTGCTAAGTGTTCGGTAGGGTTTTGTCTTGGTATTTTACCTGAAAATACTGTGTACTTTAATCAGTCAAAACCCTTCCTTTACTTAAAGTACAGATTTCTAGACTAACCCAAATGCATTTGTGCCTTGAGTCTGAGGTGGAAAAAGTCAATGGGATTTTCTCCTAGACAGGTGTAGGTACTGTATCTGTATATGTCTTTTCAGTTTGATAAAAGGAAGCTAAGTTATAAATAATAACCTTATAAGTTTCCTCAGGATGCCAGCATACACTCATTCCAGGAGAATGAAGAACAAAATGAGCTGTCTGCCTTCCTTCCAAGTTCCAAATCCTAATAAAAGAACAGAGTATAATGTTAAATATTCTTGACAAATCACTACTAAAAAATAAAATTTTCACAATTTATTAAAAGTTATTAACTACAGATTATAAGGTACACATTTGTACTTGGTGCATGTCTTATCAAAGAAAGTTACAACACTAACTTAGAAAAACTGGTAGTATGAAGAACTTAAGTTTCATGTACTTAATCGTGAAAAAACAGTTGTACATATTTTGTAATTCCTTTGGGTTTCCATTCCAGTGACTACTTCCCATCTTATACAATTTCTGATCTGATTTACTTCTCCAGTTTTCTCTCCCCTAAACTGGCCATGCTTTACAGCTACTGGATTAAGGTACATTGAATGGGAATTTGGTTCTTCCTACTCACTCTCTCCTCAGTAGTAGTAACAAGGACCAGGTTACTTGCTGACAAGGCTCCCCATCTCAATGGCTTTCCTATCCCCAGAGAGGGATCAAGACTCAAATATCTCAGTAAGGTACTTTGTTTTGAAAACTACCACCCCCTCACCCAGACTGCTCATCTGTCTGCCCATTCTTCTCACTCGCCACTGTTATATTATGCTGGCAAAGAGCATGGCAGGAGACAGAAGCTGGTCAGTGGTTGGCAAAGCACCCACACAATTTTAGTCCTTAAGAATTGAACAAATTTAGGGTGAGGCTATAGCTTAGTGGAACGTGTGCTTAGCATGTGTGAGGCCCTGGGTCCAATCCTCAGTATCCCAAAATAATAAACAATTAAATGTATTCATTACAGTGTTGTGGACTTTTTCTTGTACGTTTTATAGTTCTTATTTCTTCAGGACTGAAAAACAAAAAAACCCTTCAGGAACCTATCTAATACATTTAGAAAAAAATTTGTTTCAAAGAAAGAATACATTTATTGGACAATGCTATTCTGTGTAAAACCCCATTGATTCAAATATTTTTCTTCCTTGTAAAACTTATAGGGTCTCAAACTTGAAATATCAGTTACATGTAAACTAGCACAAAAGATTTTTCAAGATTATCTACTTGACTAAATATTTGAAGCATACTCTTGTTAAATCAACACTTTTCATCTGTATTTACTACACAGGGGAGACATTTCTAAATTAATTGAAGAGGCAAATCATTTACTAAGGGCTTATGCAATTGTGTCTCAATTCCCACAGTGATTGAGATTATTAATTATGGCAATTGAATATTTCTTTGTTCTCTTTGTCATTTGCATAATAAAATGTGGGGCTAGGATATATTTTGCCACTATTAAAATGGCAGAAATCTGTCTCCCAAATTCAGTGAATCCCATGAGAGGATGGTTTAAAATTGTCATTCTTTTGATCATACTTTGGTATGTATTTGATTTTTTGTTGACTGTTAAATAAATTGAGCAATACATATCTGAATATTTTTATGATCTTTTCCTTTCAATGAAGAAAACAAAAGATGTGGAGATATTATATAAAATATAATTTATATAAAATAAAGTCAATTAACAAAAGCATATTCCTGTCCAATGAACCAAATTTTAGTCTAAATTTTAAACAGTAGTTTATCCTGAACAGAACCTGAATTTTAAAAAAGATTTGACTTAAACATAAGGGTGATCTGGATTATGTTTCAGGGAACTAGGATAAAATGATTTATGGTTTATAATTATATACTTATTCAATAATTCTCAATGGTTGCATAATCTAAATACTAAGTATGTAAAATACAACAAATTGCACTAAAATAAGTTATCCTAACTAAATTAGCTACAGTTGGTACAAGTGAAGTTGTGAAGTCTTATTTCCTTTTGATAGATTCCCCCGTAATTAAGCCCTTCTTAAATTTTTTTGTGGAGCTCTGCTTATTTTTCTGACTTTACTAAATGGCTCATCTAGGTTATATTAGTCCCATCAGGTGAAATCACATTTCTTTTCCTTTTGTTTGAAGTATATCATGAATAATAAAAGCACATAAATATTAACTGCATAATTCGTATAAACCTTACTCAAAGAGAAGAGTACCCAAGGAGTAGGGACAAGGAAGAATACCTATTCTGTGCAAGGCCCTGGATTTACAAATGAGACAGAGAGACAGAGACACAGAACAGCACCTAAATCCAGATTATTTCCAGAGCTCCAGAAATCATCCTGTGCTCTTTTCTAGTCATGTTTCTGTGCTCTTTCACAAAAGGAGAAAAAAAAGTCCTGATTCTGACTTCTCCCATCATAGTTTACTTTTTTTTTTTTTGAGACAGTCTTGCTATGTAGCCCAGGCTGGTCTTGAATTCTTGATCCTCCAGCCTAGCCTACCAAGTGCTGAGATTACAGGGTATACTACCATGCTTGGCTTTGCCTGTTTTTGGAGAGTAGGAGTAAGGGTCTCGCTTCTTTTACTCATCATTAGGTTTTGTGAGATTAACCAACATTGTTTCATCTTGTTGGAATCTCTTTATTTTCACTACTGTACACAACATTCCATTAATGAAAAACACCACAACATTTTTATCCCATTCTACTGCTGACATTTAGTTGGTTTCCAATTTTGGTCAGCACCAATAACACCATTGTAAATCCTCTTTTACATCTAATTTTACTGAATATAGATATCCATTTACTACCCCTTCTCTCCTGCCTTAAACACACACACACACACACACACACACACACACACACACACACACACACACACACACACACCCCTGCTAGGTAGGTATGCAGGCCATGATATGATATTGCTAGATTACAATTTACAAATATGTTCAACTGTAGCAGGTAGTTAAGCAGTTTTCCAAATTAGCTGTACCTCATATTTCCTTTTTCACTTTTTTAAAATTGACAATGGAAAAAGTCAAAACCTTTTTTTACTTAACGACAAAAACAAACTTAAAATATAATCACTTATCTGAATGGAAAAAGGTACAACTTTTTCAGTTGGTTATATTTTGTAAGATAGATTTCTGAAATCATCTTTTTTCTTGCATTTTATGTTGGTATTTTCAGTATCTATATTTGGATATATTTATGTAAATTTTTAATGGTAGTGAACATAATATAAAGTAGCTCTCTAAATTGACCTTTCTGTGACAAGTTTCTTTTCCCTGTAGAATTGTTAAGAGCTATGTCCCTATGTGTATTGTGTGTATGCTTGAACTTTTTTTTTGCTTAGCAAACCACAGTTTGTATGTGAAGTAAAACACTGCATATTAGTGTAATGATGTAATTATTATGCAAACTGACAAAATATAAATGTGAAAGAGCTGTTTCAATGAAACTAAGTGGAGAGCCACTAACTAAAGTTGTTTCTAAAAGGAAAAAAATCCTCTTAAATTAAGTATATGAGATAGCTATAAAAATCATCAAAACCTAGCTGTATTCTGAATTAAGACTGCTTATGTAAGTGCTGTTTTCATTGCAGACGTATTATTGTTGTTGCTCATGCTAAAAAAAAAAAAAAAAAGTCCGATGCCCATCAATAGATTCAAAACCTAAGGGAAAAAACTTTTGGCTCAACATCAAAAGATTGGCAAATGTTATTTCATACACGTTGTATATTAAAATAAGGTAGGTAAGGCATGCTTTTAAAATGGTTTCCTGAGTTTATTGATGTTTTGTTTTTCTAAGAAATTACTGGCTTAGATCATGTCTACTGTAATACGAAAAGAAATACTAAATTTAGAAATTCAGATTTTAATATTTCTAAATTTGTCAATAAACTTGTTTATAATAAAATTAACCAAAACTCAACTATTCCCACACAAATATACTTTTCAAAAAAATGGTACACCACAAAAAAGCTTTAGAGTTCAGAGATTTCTTTTTTTGGTGGGATTGGGGTTTGAACTCAGGGCTTTGTATTTGCAAAGCAGGTGCTCTACAACTTGAGCCACACTTCCAGTCCATTTTGGTCTGGTTATTTTGGAGAAGGGGTGTTGCTAAGTTCGAGGCCAGTCTATTTGCTTGGGCTGGCCTCGAACTTGAATCCCCCTAATCCCAGCCTCCCCAGTAGCTAGGATTACAGGTGTGAGCCACTGGTGTTTGGCTTTAGAGCCTTCTTAATAAACATAATCAAACACGTGAAAAGAAAACAAAACATGTGTAAAGTATAAAAGTATGGCATAAATGTTATCAGATTAAATTACCTTGGCAAAAAAAATAGGAGCTGTATGAAATGAACATGTGTACATTTAAAAATGTTTGCATTTAAATTTCATGATAAATCTTTTAATGTGAGGTTCATCTGAAAAGCCAATACTGAATAAATCAGAGGGCACTGGATGATGGTATCACTCTTCAAGTGAAATAAAACGAGTTTTGACCCTATCTGAACTATAACAAACATCTTTCTCCCAACACTATGGTCCCCAATAGAACTCCTAAGTTTTAGCTGTAAAATGGCAGGATAAAGAACTAATGGGATCTAAGATTATGAATTATATTCATTTTACTTTTAGTAGCTTATTGCTAAAATTGCCTTACTTCAGGCTGAGGGTTGTTCAACAGAACATTAAGTCTCCCTAACATACGGCATTTAAATGTAACTGTCCCATTTAATTAATAAAAAGATCCCATAAATCGGGTATTGGCATATGAGGGATATCCTAGATATTCTAAAGTAGCTTTAACTTTACAATTAGTAGCAGCAGATATTCCATTTGAGAATTCAAAAAGAAATTTCCCGGGTAATACACTGTTCTATTCATTTATTTATTCTCCATTTTAATTGGTAGCTCATTGTCTGCTAAGTTCACTGTGCAAGGAAATTTCTGCTACCAAATGTTTTTGACAACAAACAAAAGAAGGAATGGATAATATTAAATGTCACATCTGTATCCATTTGGCCATCTCTAATGGGTAAAGCAAAAAATACAAACCACAATCTTTCTAAAAGACATGACTCAATCACTGAGTCATTGTATTGACTGATTAAATGTGAAAGCAAGAAAAAAAGTAATTCTACAGAGATAGAGTTATAAGGATGAGAAGATACTTTACAATGTTCCTGGGTGCAGGAATTGGACCTCCAACATTCTCAAACATTTTTCACTCAGTTTGTGATAGCAAAATAAGGATTTTCCTTCTCACTTCCAAATTACCAATCACCAAATTACTCATCATGTTAA